>NC_056434.1:72774300-72934300 GCF_018296145.1 Oncorhynchus tshawytscha | reverse complement strand
AGGATGTTTAGGAGAGTATTTTGTCCGTGGTGGGAAAATAGTATAGAGGATAAACAAACCTTTTTCATGTATTTATTTTTTACATCCATCTGTCCTCAGTGCATGGTGAGAGGGATAATCATAAAATGTGGATTCCTTTCATGGATGTTTCTGCATGATTCATTTAGCTCCCATTTGGAGTATGATTTCTTGGGGGAGTTTATGTCATTGTAAGATTCTGATTCCTTCAGTCCAAAGGGGGGGATGAGAAGTCTCTGAGGGGGGAGAGATGCCTCCCAGAGCAGTAGGCTTGCTGAGCCCAGCATGAACAAGACGCATCGTGTGTGTTGGGAAAGTGACAGCGAGGCAAATGCTAAGAGAAAGCTGCTTCCTACTGAACCGCACACGGTTAGCGATCACTAGCTGTTGTGAAGGCAGCTGACAAACTCCTAGCGTTCCATGTCTAACCCGTTTGTGTGAGTTTCAAAAGAGTGTGATTTGCAAATAACATGAAGCTGGGCATAGAGTGGGCATGTAAGTGTGCAGAAGCCCCCCTCCCACCTTCTCCACAGAGGGAAACCCTGACTTGTCAGCTCAGTTCTTTGTCAGGAACACTGACAGATAAACAGATCACTTTTTGCCTCTCACTCTTCCTGGCTTGTGTACTAGTCTGCTTCCCTATACAGGTTGACTTGCTTAAGGGGAGGAATTGGTTGAAAGACACCCTGCTGCTTCTAGGGGCAATGACTGAAAACATCTCAGGGCGCTTCAGACAGCCGAGACAACCAACAATGGGGGTTGATGTGGAACTGAAACACTGTTCTGGCCTCTGTCTAGAAGCACCAATACAGGGCTTATTTCTCATGCAAATTACTACTAATGAGCTTCCTGAAACCTGACTAATTATATCGAAGTGATTTCTTTAATTAGTTTGTAATAATGTATCATATAAACATCATAGTTAACAGATTAAGCCATATAGAAATGTCAATTTGTCACACTTTAGAAGAGATGTTGAGAGGGTTTGAGTTAATCTTGCTTACACTGAGTGCCCGGGCAAGTATTGACTAAACAACTAAATATGTATTTAGAAGCTGTTTAGTAGCATTTAGAGAGAGAGTCATGCATGACTAGAAATTATGTCAAGTCCAAATGCCTATTTGAGAAATAACAGACGCCTTTAGAAACGATAAGAAATTACACTTATCTGTCACATGGCACTTCTAGCTATGCCAAGACATTCCAGAAGCGCCTAAAGAGCTGAAATGTCCAACAAATATCTAATGTACCAGCAGTCACTGGAAAACTCACAGCAGCTACGCACCAGTCTGTTGAGATCCTCAATCTGCCTTGAGATGGATTAAACATTCAATTTGTTACTTGCTAGACCACCACAAGGTTCACCACTTACCATGCAAATGGAAAATGCCAGTAATCTATTAGGATGCTTGATCTGACTCTGTGTTATGTTGTATTTGTATTATATTTACTTCAGGGAAATTACAATTCCAGTCATATTTATCTTCATGAGGAAATGTGCGTCTAAATGGAAATCACCTTTAGAACGCGGGTGGATGTACTGTAGTGCCATACTAATGTGCTCCCTGAACCGTGAGATTTAGTCACCCTGTATGGATGCACAATGGGCTGCCTCTACACATCAAACATGCTTTCCCACTGTTAAGCCCATACTCTGAGACCCCGATGCTGTTTGATAATTATTACGCCTACATTACAGTACAAGTCTCTGCCTGCGGAGCTGACACACACACACACACCTCCTTATATAGCAGACAGCATCCCAGTGAGCTGGTTGCACTTCAGTGGCCACTCTAGGAAATAAAAACAAGGAGGAAATTGTGAGGTTTTGCGTAAATATGGCTGTTTTACACCAGGAAGCCATTCTTTTTTCAAACATAATGTTTCTCCCGCTTTGAGCATTTCAACTAAAGCTGTAAATAATGGACAAAGGAAGAAACTTTGAGATAGTGGTATATTATTTAAATCAAGGTTACATGGTAGGTTGCATTACTTATAATCCCCATGTTTTAATTCTACAAACCATTTTAAATGTGCCAATAAGCCCAGATGAAACCAGGTAAGATTATTTATTTATACAGCACACTTCAATTATGCTATTAGATGAATTTATAGTGATACAGCCGTTGACTAATCCCAAGATTCAATTAATCTCTCTCAGTGCCATTTACATCCAGATGTTTAGAGTTTGGGGTAATCAATAAAGAGGGAATAAAGATTGGCATTCACAATAATCCCCTTGACAAGCTCCAGCCCAATGTTTGTCAAGCAAATTAAACACACTTAGACTTTTCACCTGCTCCTACAACGACACCACATATGGCCGTGAAGTTAAAAATAAGAAACTGTGCATACATTACCATACATAATGCACTACTCCCTCCATTTAATATGCAAATTTTGTAAAATATTACTGAATACCTTCTGTTCGGAATGAATAAATTTGAATTGCAATTAGAATAATCTTGTATAATTAATGAAAACTGTCAATTTTGGTTCCGAAGTAATTTGATTAGCATGTTGACAGGACACTTATCAAATTCAGTAAACTGTTAGATTAGGAAGATGAAAAAGGAAAAAAGAAAAGAGTCTAAGAATATTTTTTCAACATCTTTGACATTTTCCCTTGGCATTGTAAACAAAGACACTTGCTGGCAAACTTCCTGAATAGAGGGGTGAGAGAGAGAGGGAAGAGAAAAGGAGAGAGAGACGACAGAGATAGAGGGGTGAGAGAGGGAGGGAAGAGAAAGGGAGAGAGAGAGGACAGAGATAGAGAGCCTCTTGAGATTCTCTGTGAATTCCAGTCGACAGATGAAAAGAAGTGTATCGTCCAAGCTCTTGAGTGAGCCACTCAACTCTGCTCTGTGCACTTCAACTAAGCCAGAGTTTAAGGACCTTATTTCTCAAAGCGTTTGTAGCTTTAAGATCACATGGCCATAATGATCTAACAACAATCTAGCTGTATCTCTTTCAACTGATCAGGTTCAAGAAACCACTGTTGTTTGTGTCAGTGTTGAAAATATATTTAGAATTCATATATTTCATTGTTGCATTGTATGAAAAAGTACCATCTGTACAATCTACAGATGAACAGAGCCTGTGACCTCCTTTTCCCCTCTCTTTCTCTGCTCATTAGCTACCCTGAACCTTCCCTTCTCCCCTTCTCAGTTTTGAAACCCCCAAACGAGACCTAAATTGCTTGTGATACAGGTTAGCTTGGGGGGGGGGGGCAAACATCTGTCGCACTAGGTACCCACACTCATCCCCGGGTATCTCCTGTGAGGAACTTTTGGATGTTTAATTCAAAAACGCTGTCATCCATGTAAACCTCCTGATTTCATAATGACTAACTCTTGGTACTTTAATTAATTTAATAATGCCTTTCAGAATCCATAAATGAAAGGGGCTCTGGAGTGGTGCATTAATTAGCTAACGCCGATGCTACCACTGTCAGGCTGCTGGTGGCTGTCAGACACAGGGCATGGAGGAGGATGGACACAGCTGAGAGGGGTCAAAGGTCACGCCAATCATGCTCGTCCCTACATTTAACGAGTCCTAATTTGTCTCTGGTATACACGTTCTAGGGTCATCCTTCGGTCATGTAGAGATTGTATGTGATTCTCTACTTGCTAGATTGTACGAGGCAGGTGGTTGATCGGTAGGCAATTTGTTTCACTATTGTTTTCATGTTGAAACTATTATCTGATTTTGGCAGTTTCCTGTCAAATGTGCTTTACCCACCCAACCCAAATCACTCTACCAGTTAGATAGATTATATTCCCAAATCACTGCATCTCTTCCAGAAGATGTTTTCCTTTCCATATTGAGTAAACATGAACTAGGGGAGGCTTGTGTCTGTGTCTGTCCATTTATTACCATCAAATCAGCTGACTGAAGTTTCTCAGTATCTGTGGAGGCAATTATCTGTTTTGAGAGAATGCGTAATATGGGACTTTGTAATGGTATCATTTGGAGTCAAGGCACAGATGCGCCGTGCGGAGCCATACTGTAATTAGAGAGAAACGCTGTACAGGTTTTCCACTAATTAGCAAATTATGCTGAAAATAGCATCAAGCTAATTAACAGTTATTATGGCATTTTTGAAAGTATGACTTTAATTAGCAAAGTCCTGACGCAGGCAATTTCCAACTCGTCTCCAAGAAGATGGGGGATAAAAGAATAGAAAATACAGATCAAGAAGATACCCAGATTATTATGATGCTGTCAAAACTGAAAGAGAAAAAGAAACTGAGGGAGACAGGGAGTGAGGGGTGCAGGGGGCAACGGGGGGGATGGAGCAAAGCTTTTGTGTGCTGTGCGTCTGAATCTTCATCCAAATGAGGGGACATGTGTGCTGTGCCACGTTGCCAAGAGGAGCCCTGAGCGGGGTGCCCAGTGTCAGGTGGCAGCAGTTCGCCCCACTGCGACCAGGCAGAGAGGAGGCTGAGCTCAGCTGGTGCCCACAACCACTCACTTATTCTACTCCGCTGCACATTAAAGTAGTCTGTGAGGGGAGCCAAGCAGCGGCAGCCAACCTGACAACACTGTGCCTCCTTGAACAAGTCCACCCCCTGCCAGCCTGCCTGCCTCTCTGCCTGCCTGTGCTCACTGAGAATATGCCCTATAGGGGATAGCAGACCAAGCTGAAGAGTTCAGCTCCTTAGTGATTGACAGAATTATATGGGGGGTGGGGGGAGACTAGGATATGCTATGGGGGTTGGGGGTTGTGGAAAGGAGAGTAGTGATTGTCAATACCCCCACACATCATCGTGGCAATACCATGTAGGTGTTTGTGTGTATTTTAAAATAGGTGTGTGTTCAAGGAACCAACATGGGATCTTTGGGGGTGCATCACCTGAGGATGTGGAGAGAGAGAGGAGAGGAGAGGAGAGGAGAGAGGAGAGGAGAGGAGAGGAGAGGAGAGGAGAGGAGAGAGGAGAGGAGAGGAGAGAGGGAGGAGAGGGAGGAGAGGAGAGGAGAGGAGAGGAGAGGAGAGGAGAGGAGAGGAGAGGAGAGGAGAGGAGAGGAGAGGAGAAATAGACTTGGGGGTGTTTGAAGGCCTGATGTGGTGTGGGAGAGAGAACAGAAGTGTGCCTCGCCCCAGGCAGCCTACAGCTCAGGCCCATTAGCTGGGCTGACCTTGCCTGCGCCTTTGTCTTTGTGCTCTCCTCCCGCTGCTTCCCCCTTCTCAAGCATTCTCTTTTTGTTGTCTCCGAGCCAGACTGGGAAGGAGGCCATGGCTTTCGGCTCTCTCCACTTCTCCACCACCAACCCCACTCCCCCCTCTAGCCTGCAGCTCGCACCCCAGAGGTGTCGCCCAGTGACAGTGACACCCCCAGCTAGTTTCCACCTCTGGCCCTTACTGGAACTTGGCCGGACAGTACAGCAGCCATTAGGCCTCCAGAGAAAGGCCCCAGAGAGGGGGCCCACATCACGGCGCTGCCGGCCCACATACGTGCAGCGTCCCTGGGCAGCCTGCCTCTTTATTGCCAGCCTCTCATTTGGGAGGATGGAGCCTGGCTGCCAAGTTTTGACTCTACCACATATGGCCTCCTCCATCAATCGGACTAATCAAGCATCAAGGGGAGGCAGGGCCTGCTTAATTGCCAGCCAGATATAGCTGCTCTCACTTGACACGCCACCTGAAATAGATACAGGTCTGAAATAGATACAGGTCTGAAATAGATACAGATCTGAAATAGATACAGATCTGAAATAGATACCCGTCTGAAATAGATACAAATCTGAAATAGATACAAATCTGAAATAGATAAAGGTCTGAAAGAGATACAGGTCTGAAAGAGATACAGGTATGAAATAGATACAGGTCTGAAAGAGATACAGGTATGAAATAGATACAGGTCTGAAAGAGATAGAGATCTGAAATAGATACAGGTCTGAAAGAGATACAGGTCTGAAATAGATACAGGTCTGAAAGAGATACAGGTCTGAAAGAGATACAGGTCTGAAAGAGATACAGGTATGAAATAGATACAGGTCTGAAAGAGATACACGTCTGAAAGAGATACAGGTCTGGAATAGATACAGGTCTGAAAGAGATACAGGTCTGAAATAGATACAGGTCTGAAAGAGATACAGGTCTGAAATAGATACAGGTCTGAAAGAGATACAGGTCTGAAAGAGATACAGGTCTGAAAGAGATACAGGTCTGAAAGAGATACAGGTCTGAGGAGCGCTGACAGAAGATACACGACTATGGCCACTCCTCTGACAATGATATCAAAATACACTGTTATACAACCACCGCTACTGTGTACCTCTTATCCGTACTATTGCTGCCGTTGCTATACTACTAAACAACTGCAGAGAATCATAATTACTGGCAATCACTTTTAATGTTGCCATCCACTCATTTGCATGATATTACTTTACTCTGCTACATACAGTCAGAAGTTATGCATAGGCAAGGACAAGCCCAAATTCTCTGTGCATACTATAGTGTTCATATGGAGTCTATCAGGGGCTGTCTGCTGCCTGGATAGCACTTCCTGATCCCCTGCACCCCACTGGGGCAGCAGCTAAGGAATAACTTAACACACAGGATGAGGACTGGAGATCAACCCCAGTCATCCATTCATCTCTGGTTTCTGCTGTCACTCTCTCTTCCGTTTGTAAACACCTGAGACGTTGTGGTCTGAATGGGCTGGTGTCCAGTGTGTTTTTCAGCGGCTGACTCACATTCACTTCAAACACAACAACTGACAGATGTCTGTCTGCCTTCTCTGTGTTCTTAAATACTAAGGCTACGTGATAGCATCTGCGCTGAATGTCAAAGTGGGGATATTCACCCCCCATTTGACCACAAATGCACTCAACGTAGAGAGAGATAAGACAGAAAGAAAAAGAGACAGAATGTTAATTCAATTTCCCTTTACTCATTTCTTCTCCTACAGATACATCTCAGATCTCCTGGTGAGCTCCAACTCTGCGTGCATCAAACCTGCCACAGTAGGAGTCCATAATTAACCAGTCATGTTTCAAAGACCTAACAACAACAACAAAAAGAGGACAATGTCAACAGGATTGGGGTTCTCATTCATGATTTAAAGTTTTTCATCGAGGGAGGTCTGTTCCAGTAGGAGACTGTTAGTTCTGCCCTGAAACAATAATCTGTTTCATTACCTTAAGGATGGGGAACTAAGGCTGGGTTAAGGATGGGGAACTAAGGCTGGGTTAAGGATGGAGAACTAAGGCTGTGTTAAGGATGGAGAACTAAGGCTGGGTTAAGGATGGAGAACTAAGACTGGGTTAAGGATGGGGAACTAAGGCTGGGTTAAGGATGGAGAACTAAGGCTGGGTTAAGGATGGGGAACTAAGGCTGGGTTAAGGATGGAGAACTAAGGCTGGGTTAAGGATGGGGAACTAAGGCTGGGTTAAGGATGGGGAACTAAGGCTGGGTTAAGGATGGGGAACTAAGGCTGGGTTAAGGATGGAGAACTAAGGCTGGGTTAAGGATGGGGAACTAAGACTGGGTTAAGGATGGGGAACTAAGGCTGGGTTAAGGATGGAGAACTAAGGCTGGGTTAAGGATGGGGAACTAAGGCTGGGTTAAGGATGGAGAACTAAGGCTGGGTTAAGGATGGGGAACTAAGGCTGGGTTAAGGATGGGGAACTAAGGCTGGGTTAAGGATGGGGAACTAAGGCTGGGTTAAGGATGGAGAACTAAGGCTGGGTTAAGGATGGAGAACTAAGGCTGGGTTAAGGATGGAGAACTAAGGCTGGGTTAAGGATGGAGAACTAAGGCTGGGTTAAGGATGGAGAACTAAGGCTGGGTTAAGGATGGAGAACTAAGGAGGGAGAGGAGACAGTTTAAAATGGTGGCGTTTTCAGAGTGTACCGTAATTCCAGTGTGGTGTAATGTTTATTTAACTGTCTCTGTCTCTGCCTGCTTTCGCTGTTTACATGTTTAATTGATAAGTGTGCTGCCGGTTTCTTCTGCCCATCTGCCAAGTCGTTCCCTTCCTCTTATCCTACTCATTCCTCAAACTGACAGCTCTCTCTCTCTCTCTCTCTCTCTCTGAGACACTGCTCTCACTCCTCTCTATCCCTCTTCGTCTCCTCCTCATCTTGCTCATACTACAATGTACAGCACAGTAGGTACATATGACAAGCATTTTTTTGTTTTGAGCCCAGAGTTTAATGCCCAAATATATATCAGTAGAATCTACATATACACGTATCTTAGTTGATACTATGGTGATGCTATGCTAGGGCGTTAAATGGGGGCTCGTAGAGAAACTGTGTTCCCAGCCCAGCTATTCCCCCACGTCTAAATCACCGGCTGTCAGACGCAACATGTGTGTCATTGTATTCCCATCACCCCATCGTCTTTCATTGTAACCGCCATCACCTCTGAAGAGCTGCCTCTTATCAGTAGAGTGTCAGAAAGCCCCCCCCAGCCCCCTCCTCTCTCCCTGTTAAATGCTTTTCTATTAAGAGCAGTGTTGTGTTCCTCTGATAGTGGCTGGCCCTGCACTTCATCATTCATAAATCCCTATGGGCATCAATGGACCTGCCTCTCCAGCGCAACCAAAGGCTCTGTCATTCACCGCCACTGAAAACATCCTAAACGAGAATGTTAATCTGAGGAGGCATTCATTCAAAGGAACTAGGAAGTGGTCTATTGGGCGAAAGCACTCTCCTCCAGAATGGTCCACTGGAAGGCAGTAGCCAAGACACCTGCAGATGGTTTGGTTATAAGGTTTTAGGGGCTTATAGATTTCAGGGTTTCTGCCCTACAGCAAGCTGAACAAATACAATAAGCTGCTGTGTATCAGGAAATCTCCAGCTATCTCAGGAGGATTGTCAAATTGGGTTTTCATTTTCCACAAGCAGCATATGTAAGATGGTGGAAGTGAAACACATTTCCTCCTCTGTTTTTCCTTGTAAACATCCTCTCATATGTTGCATACTGTTGGAAGGTGTCAGAATAATTCCCCTGAGGTATACAAGCACCTTGTCTGTACTCCATGCCTTGTAGGGTACATAGGATAAACAGAGAAAAAACAAACCTCTCTTCCATGTGATGGTTACTGTGGAAGCTAACTGTCAGTAGCCGAAAAAGTCCAAAACAGAGTTCCCTCCCCAGAGTGGTGAGATCCCGCTGTGGACCTCGGTGTGATCAGCAGCATCCTCACCACGTCTCCTCTTTATTCAGTAAATAGGTCTGGGCATGTCCTCAGTAAACAAAGCACTGACTGACAGTTGAGGGAGAGAGGGAAGTGGGAGTCAGCCTCGTTCCCAATTAGAGTCGCCTCAGGCCAAACTTTAAAGAGGAGATCAATCCAACACATCGCTAAACTGATCCTGTCACAGTGCTGGGGATATTTAAACCGCCGTGAAGAGTGGGGCAGGGCAGTTCCCAGTACAGTTTGGCAGCGCTGGCTAATGACTGGCGCTAGGCTATCTCACCAGGATACACACCCCACAGCGAGGCTGCAGTGATTGACGGCTGAAACCAGACCTCAGCTGCTGCTCCCTGCACACTAGGGGCCAGATGGAGAAATAGTACTCAGTGTGTTTTAGTATGCAGCTCCTTCTCTGGCGGAAATGCACTAATTGTCTTTCTCTTGCTCACCTGTGAGGCTGTTTTCAATCACGGATGCAAGAGTACATTTTAAATTAGCCCTGGATGTGTTTTTCTTCTTTAACCCAAACTTCTGAAGCTAGCAGACTGATTAAAACATGCAGGTGAACCTCCACTTGAGGTAAAAAGTTAGCTCTTACTAATGCTGAGCCAAAAGGATTAAGAAGTAACTATAATGGCATTGTCAATTTATGACATCCTGCAACTCCAGCAGATATCTACAAGTGAGTAACATACTCTTCCAAACACGCAGAGGTAAAGAGTAATGATAAACTACTACAAAAACAGAGGAACTGAACATTTAAATGAGCGTGTGATGCATTATGTATATCAAAGAGGTTCCTGTGTAGGAATTAATTATGAGCATAAAAGACAAAACATCATGCTGGATTTGTTGCTAAAATGCCATTATCTAATGCAAAGCCAATTCCTTTTCCATGCTCTGGAAGACAACGAAAATCTGTAAAAGGTTTGGTTTTGCTTGTCTGTGTCTCTTATTGAGAGTCTTTCACTTTCAACTTTATTTGGGGATTATTGTCAATCCCCGGTACAAATCATATCATGGAATCATGTAGCTGGGACATTGGATGTGTTCTGCTAATGCTCAAGGAAGATCCCCTGAGGGAACCATTGAGTGGAGAGAGAGAGCGAGTGAGCACGAAAGAGAGAGATAGTGAGGGAGTGGGAGAGAGGTACGGGCGGAGAGAGGGAGCGAGACAGAGTGGAGGAGGGGTGGAAGAGAGACAGAGAGGGAGGGTGGCAGCAGTCAAGCTGCACTTCATCCTGACAGATCTCCTTTACACACTAAGTTCCTTGTTAAAGAAGAGAAAATGGCACTCAATCTGGAGAAATCCTTTTCTCCTGCTGCAGGCCTGTCAGCTAGTGGATGAGTTGATACAAGCAGAGCTCTGTCTCTCCCAGTTCTGCCTGGCACACAGCTACACTGCTGAACACAAACCTCTCTATCTTCAATTAACACACCGTACTTGACACATACTGTAAAATGAATCATACCATGGCATGCTGATTTCACTATCTGTCACTTACAATGTTCATTTATCTGGTCGTTGAACATTTCATATGATATCAGTTGAAATTGATCATGGCATCTCCATCACTGATATGACGCAAATGGTAAACACACTGTGACACAACCGTTTCATGTTCTGTTGTTGTTGTTGTGTATGAACAATTCCAATGATGAAGGGCATGGCTTCCTTCTGTCTAACAGCAAGCAAGGGTTAAACTTGACACCTTATTAGCAATGCTGTTGATATACTCTATATGTATATCCTGTAGTACAACACATTAATCAATGAAATGTGCAATCCTACAAAGTGCATTAAGTTAGATTTGAAAGGCGAGGAGAAAAGCCCTTTTATTTGAAGTCTGAAGTGTTAGCTGTTCAGTCTGCATGTTCTCATCTCCCAAGATTACCATTTGCACGGTGTGTGTCAAGACTACTTTTCAGAAATCTCAGTAACAATTCAGATTCAATCGATAAGGAGTGACAGTTTATTTTAAAGGCTTAAGACAGGCCAAGAAAGGAACGACTCAAGCATCAAGTGGAGAGGAATGAATTTGTTTTGTATTTGATTTTTCCATTAAATTTATCACCACTTTAACCAACCCCTTCTCTCTCTCTCTGTCTCTCTCACGCGCACACTCTCTCTCGCTCTTGCTCTCGCTCTCTCTCTCGCTCTCTCTCTCTCGCTCTCTCTCTCGCTCTCTCTCCCACTCTCCCACTCTCTCTCTCGATCACTCTCTCTCTCTCTGTCGCTTGAATCAACAACAAGGCAGTAAACTAGCTGTCGATTTCTCCTCGCTGCTTTCCATGTCATCACTTTCATCCATTTTGGATCGTTTCACACCCTATACCCACAGTGCTTTTAGTGCTCATATGTGACCTCATGAAACAATGGGGTAAAGATGTCAAGAGACAAAGTCCTGGTGCCCTTTAAAACACTTCCTCATATTGGGAGATTGTTGCCAAACATCCTCTTACGAAATCATTCAATATGTTTCGTTTAAAATCAGATGGTTAAACCATTACCACATTGTCAGGGGAAACCATCAGAGGTTCCCAGCAGTTGTGCACTTAACACACTACTAGAGAACTACTCTGAGACTACCGAACTATCTCTCTTATTACAACAGATCTCAGAATCCTCCCCTTCTTAAATCCAGGGGTCACTGAGGCAGCCAGTCAGCAGGACAGACCAGTCAGGGAGTCAGTGGCATGAACGGGACAGAAACCAGCTGATGAAATTCATCCATACTTCTCACTTATGATGACATGATTGATTTTCCTTCAGAGTGCTCAAATGTAGGATTGTCTTCCAGCCCTGTGTCCTCCATCCCACCTCAATCTGTCCAGTCGTCCGCCCTGCTACCGTCTAATGGATAAAGCCTCTGTCTGTCTCAGACACGGAGGAGAGAGTTGATGTGTGGAAGAACAACTGCAGCGAATGAAGGGTGAAATTTGAAAGAGCAATTTTTCTTCTGTCAGTCTGCCGTCAAGAGAGCAACTTGACCACCAATCAGTGGAGTCGATTCAGGGTTCATAGTTCTTGAGGGAGTTTTGAGAGACAGCGCCATATCATGGCATTAAACAGCCAAAAGGGGTGTTTGAAGCGGGTGAGATAATAGTTGTTTTTTTCTTATGATTTTTAGGCAATGACATACCTTCTCTGCCTTACTGAATAAATAAATTCACACACTAATGCATAACATATCATCGTCTATAATTAATGATTCTGAATATGGAAAGTGCTATCATCTAGGTGCTTCAAAATACAACCAATTAAACTTGACTTAATTATTAAAGGTAGAAAGTGAGGGAATGAAACATGCTTTAAAAACTCCTGCTTCCAGTCAATTATGATAAAAATTTAATGAGCCTGGATAGAGAGCCATAAAAACTGATAGCCCCTCTGTCATGAATTATATATCCACATCGATTTTTTTGTTTCTTTGCCATACGAATCGCAGGTAATCGTATGTTACCACATGTAAAGTGCACTTCCCTGGCGAGGATAAATATTAACTATCAAATATATATGAGGTGTATGTGCATTTACGACCTGGCTCCCGTGGAAAATGAAGCAGAAGATATGTGGAGGCGAGGCCCTTGGGGAATGGAATAGAGGGTACCATATCAGACAGAGAGAGACCATTAGCAGCAGCACACGCTTGATATGTTGCCTAGTTAGCGTCACATATAGAAGAATAAATATGTATTTTATTATTTGTGGTTGCCATCATGTCTCTCCTAATAGACAGGCGACGTGGAGTTTAAACCACATTATCCTCCAGGAGACCATCGCAATTACTCATGAGAGAAAGGGCTGATGTGTGTACAAGGCAGGTCACTGCTGTCTAAATGAACACAAGCAATGTGGAATGGAGGAAGGAATAGTGAGGGAGGATGGGACGTAGTTGCGGGTGGGGATTGTTGATGGAGAAACCCCTGAGTTGTGTGTTATGGATGTACACTGTGCTGTGTGCTGATTCTGTAGATGAACAACCACATAGGCAGTTTTTTACACCTCCTTTCGCGATCCTCTTTCCGATTCAGTCAACACCCTTTCTCGTCTATCTATCTGCTTCTTCTCTGTCTGCTTCTTTTATAGGATGACAACAATGCCCACCGATCCTGTTTAGTGGATCTCCCGCTGAAAGCTTGTGTGTCCCGCTGTCGCTGTCAAAGCCGCTGTCTCGTTGGACACTCGCTGGAGGTGAAAGGGGCACCAACCAGAACACTGTGACACCTGGTAAAAGGGTTCCCCCCCGACACAAGTGGCTCACCTCTGGGTGAATTGATAAACTGCTGCTCCACTTCATTAGGCCGACAGAGCAGGCTTAACGAACAACACAAAGTGACTGTCACTCTGAATATATTACTCACGCCTGGGCATGAAGGGCCACCGCAGCATTCATCGCTGTTTCTGCCTCCTAGCCTACCTTATCACACGTCCAACCATTACACCACAGTAAAACTACAGTTAAAACTCGTTCTCTTTGTATCAACGTCTAGAGGATGGAGAGGCAGAGTGGTCTTGGGTGTTATTGAATATAAATATATCATGACAAGTGTAAAGAAAATCCACCATTTGGCCTATTCACAAAGGCAGGGTTGTAATGCAGCGCTAGGTGAGCGCTGTCCTTGACGTACACACTGGAGGTGGAGGTGTCAGGGGAGAGCTCACTGGAGCGAGAGGAGATTTTTATTGTTGCCCAGCCCTTCCGCTTAAGTGCACATGACTGGGAGGAATCGGGGACCTGCAGATCTGACCCCTGGCCATGTATATTTAATAGGCCATCGGTTGGCCAAGGTAGCGCTCTGATCAGGATTCAGGAAGGAGCTTTGAACCCCGCTGTGTATACCTGAGCGTAGAGCCTCAAGCTGCTCTCCCCAGCTGTGTCAATCCCACAGCACTGTTAATACAGGCTTACAGACAAACCAACGGGCTACTACACTACTACCGTCTAATGACTACGGGAAAAAACACAACAATAACAGATGGTCCAAGGTGAACTGTCTATGACCATGCAATGAGTGAAACAAGAAAAATAAAATGATACATACTGTAACCCTTGCTTTGTGAAGTAAAATCACACCCACCTAATTGTACCCTAGGTTTTCTGTATGAATTACAAAAAAGCCATCTCACGGTCACTGGACTGTGCACAGCTACAAAAATTGTAGGAATAAAAACAAGGTGTCAAACAGAAGAGTATCTCTTGTCCTCTAACAAGGTGCGCTTAGAGTCAAAGTGTGTGGGCAGCTTCGGGGATGGTTAATTTAACAGGCAATTAGTTTGCGGAGGTGCTATTGACAGGCTGGACTGATGTTTGTTCAACAGCTCTGGGTGAGTTCCACGCTACTCTGCTACGTGACAAAGCACCGCTGACAGGAACGGAGCTCCTGATCTCTGTGGAAGAGCACTCTGTTAGGGGGTGAATGTGTGACAGCCTTGTGGAGAGAGGAAAGGGAGAGAAAGAGATATGGAAGACAAAAGGATCTATAAGGCCGTCGTTATCAGACAATGTTGTTACCCCCAGTTTTGTATGCCTTCATTTGAATAGTTTGAGGAAGATGTCGCTGTTTGAATGTGGGAAGAGGTGTGTAATCTTATGAGACACACACATTTCACGTACACATATATGAACAGATAGAGTTCTTCTATACAGACTAGTTTGACTACTCGGAAATGCACACATACTCCGATAACACCTAACTATATTACTACTGTATCAACAAGTAATCCTTCCTTTGTGGAAGCCATTGCCAAAACCAACCCAATCCATATCATTATTTTCAAGTGTCTTCACAGAGTTAATGGAGGACTGAGGCGGTAAACGTTTTCCCTCTCCCTGTCAGCAGAGCACTGGTCCGTGTTGCAGCCCAGACGACTGAGCATGCCCCCCCCAACCCCCCACTGTGGACACACTGTATGAAAGGTGTCATGCAGGTAGATGGACAGGCATTGTCTCAACCTGCCAGCCACGGTCCTAGCCTTAACATTAGCCATTCAGGTTCAGATCCAGACATTCAGATTCAGTGTTGATTAGTCACATGTACAGGGTTGCAGGAGTGATTGCAGGGTACAGTGAAATAAATAATGAAAATGATATAGTTTCATTTATTTTTTTATATATATATATTTTTTTAATCAATGGAGTCATTACAAAGTCGAATAGGATGTGTTTTCTACCAAAGCAACAAAGATACAAAAATTATTATTCACGTAGCCAACTTTGGATTGTACTGCATCTATCAGAGTTTCCATGGGGCTTTAGGA
This sequence comes from Oncorhynchus tshawytscha, assembly GCF_018296145.1. NCBI lineage: Eukaryota > Metazoa > Chordata > Actinopteri > Salmoniformes > Salmonidae > Oncorhynchus > Oncorhynchus tshawytscha. Next base: position 72,918,871 of record NC_056434.1, on the reverse strand, counting down.
AATAAGCACTAATCTATGACTGGCAATGTGGAAGCATATTCTCCGGTATAGCAGCATATGCTAAATATCTCTTCAGCCACACAGATGCCTAGCTGTAAAATAGCTCCTCTGTCTGGGTATCTGCACCACCCAGATGGGTCCCAAGCTGTGCCAAACCGCTCCTCGTCAACAGCTATGAACTATAGTGTCACATGACCAACGGAGAGAGATACTGGGTCCTTTTCTGTATCGCCTTCGCACAATGGAGCCTCGCTGCCCCATGCATTATCTGAACCTTGTCTGCCTCATTTGCTCCCAGTGTTGAGACTTCCATTCAGCCAAGGGAATACTGAACAAGATTTTTCTCTGGTTTAGTTTGAAAAGCTCTAATCTGAGAGAGCTGATTTGGACGTGCATGTGGGTGTGACTGAGTGAGGCAGACTTCATAGGACAAATGGTCATGATTCATTGAGTTATTGGTTTCCACCCTGTTTTAATCGCTCCGGGCCCGAGCCAAAAGAATTGTGGAGGTTTCCCGAAAAAACTATTTTCCACCACCGTTCAGCAGATTGGAATTTGTGTGTGAGTGCCTCACGTCATTCGAGGCGTCCTTCACAGCTTCAGGGGCCCTAATTCAAACCACATGGAGGGCAGCGTCCGGTTACGGACCTCTGCAGGGGGGCCACGCTCCCATTGGCTGAAGCAGGATGGGAAATGGTGTGTCTCGATAGAGGAGACAACAAACAGATCTAAGCAGGAGTCACAACATGGCCTGCACACACACTCATTCACATGAAGATAAATATACATACATATGTACACATTCAAATATATTATGCACATACACACACACACACACAAACTGCTACACAAGTTTACACTATGGGCCTGCAATGGCTGATTCCTTGACATGATGGAAGAGGAAGTGTTAGTCTCTTTAATATTGCTCCTATTCTTCATTGACAAGCATATATATATATATATATATTGCTGTTCCCTACTGACTTCAGAGTGCTGAACTCCATTTATGAATGATCTGACATATTTTTTGCCATTTTTATGACAGGAGTACTCAGAGGAAATTTCAAGGCACCTTTCTCCTGACAAGTAGAAATATCAATATTTGAATAAATTGCAGATTTGGATCTCTTCACATGGATGCACTCAAGCAGGGTGTGTGTGTGTGTGTGTGTGTGTGTGTGTGTGTGTGTGTGTGTGTGTGTGTGTGTGTGTGTGTGTGTGTGTGTGTGTGTGTGTGTGTGTGTGTGTGTGTGTGCGAATGTGGAAAGGGGCTCTTTTCATTCTGTTTCCACAGTCTTATCCCCCTGAGCCCGCAGGCAAAAATCTGTATGCAGCATTTCATTAGGGGAAAGCTCCACTGAGTGACATGAGAAGCACACCTCAGTGTCGACCTGATGAAGTTTACTTCCCTCAAACGACAAAAAACCACTTTGTAAACAGGAAGAGAGGGTGATGGCAGAGCAACAATAAAACATCAGGAATGTTGTTTCACAAAGTGACAGGCCAATCTGTACACAAATAGACTATCTTTGAGAAAAATGCAGCTTTAGAGACATTGGGGGACTACGTTATGTTTGGTAGAACTGACACGAGAAAAATAATAGCCAATTGTTATGTATGACAAGAAGAAAACACTTTGGTTAGGAAAAAGCATTTTCATTGGATGATTATACAGTTGTTCTACATACTCTTTATTTGTATGAGAGGTCAACGTTCAACAACCACTGTACTCAGTCTTTCTGACTCCTTCTGTTCCTGGTGTTATGCATCTTAACTGAGAAAGTCCTGCCAATCTGTCTTACGCTGATTAGCTGCAGTAGCTGCCATCCTATCTGTGTTTCTGCTGCTGATGATAGATCACTAGGGAACCTACCATTCAACCAAACACACACACACACAAACACACACACACACATATCTTTCAACCCCATTTTAGAGGAGCCTGAGAAAAGGCTAAACCATATGAGGTTGCTCAGGTACCAAAGAGGTTGCGACCTCTTAACCCCAACACTGACCTTCCTGAACTGCATGTCATACTTTCACCTTTCCCAACAGAAAACAAAAACAAATCTTGTCATGCACCTCTGTGACTGAAAAAAGAGCCCTTTTTGCAAGGCTGTTCTTTGACTATTGTAGACCACATGACCTGAGACTTTCCTGACAGTGTCTATTTGGCACTTGCACAAGAGAGGTGAAGCCATGTGGGTTGTCCATTTCACTCCACATAATCTCCTCTACCCCTATCTCTCTCTCTCTCTCTCTCTCTGCTCATTCCTCGTTGTTTGCACAACTTAATAGGCGAGCCTGGGTAGATTCCTATTATGGAATCTCTGGAAAAGGGTTGTTATCCTGGATCTCCATCTGGAGGAGCCACTCACTCTGCCCCCCTCCTTCAATCTCACTGTGTGTTCTGGTGAAGCTACACTACTGCTATGTCTTTCACTCTCCACTGGTTACAATGAGATTGTATTGTCAGGCCAGGTTGACCCTATTCGAATCGACAAGCCATTTCAATAACAAAACACCACAGTGGCATTTGAATAAAACTTTCTCGGTAGCAGACGTGGCACAACAGGTGTCAGAGTGGTGTGGCGGGAAAACAATTGGGAGAACAGTAGTTTTTCCTGATCTGGTAACCTAACCAGGTAAAACTTTGTAGCTAATACAGTATTACGTGATTAATCTGTTGTAAAAAAAAGTTATAACATGGGCTGTGATGGGACCAGAGTTTTTGTAATCATGGTCACATCCTTTGAAAAAAAATATTGGAAAAACTTGTGAACTTGGGGAGGATGAAAAACCTGTCAAACTGCAGCAACCTTGTACTTGTTCATATGAATTATATTTGAATAAAGAAGGATTAGGGGGTTTCCTATACACAGACACAGAGAAAGCAACATGATTGGACAATAAAACTCACTGGGCTGAGCTTGCTTTATCCAGGTTTACATTGTGTTGTCCTTCCCTATGCAACTGTAGGCCTAATAAAACATTTCCTCACAGTCTGTCAGCTATTGTGTTTAGTGATTAATTCCAGTTAATCATTTGGGATTGAAAAAGTCTAGGTTGCCTAGTCAGCCCAAGTTTGAATATAAACCAAATTCTCACAAACAAATGGGCTATAAAGACACAATGTTACCACTTTGTTTACCCTGGCTAGAGGGACAGGGCGCAGAGTAGGCTAGACTATGCAGCTGCTGTTGATAGTAGCCTACAGTTGATCAGAATGAAAAATATGTCTCATTTCCATGCAATACAGCATGTCAGATCTCTAATGTTTAGATGTATAGGCTGCTACATTTATGGAAGAGTTTTTGCTTGTGTCTTTTGGGAGTGATGTGTTATCCCGCTTGCTAAATAAATACTGGAGGAAAGTGGAGAGCGGGGTGCCCGGTCTGCATGATCTGTGATTTCCGTTAATCTGATTGGTCAAGACATGCAAAGAGCCTGCAGCAGCACTCCAATGTGAAGCACAGAGAAAGCGTGTGTGATTTGACAAATCATGAGGCAAATTGGTCTAAAAAACAGCACTTTGCCCCTCTTTTTAATGCTTTGTCTCAATATATTTTATTTTGTGTCAATATATGTTATTAAACTAAATCAAAAGTGGTGTGGCGCTGCCACACCTGATTGAAAAGTGCTGTGGCAAATGCCGTCTCGCCACACGTTTTCCGGCGGCCCCGTTCGGTAGTCTAAAACAATAGGGAGGTCTCAAGAACACTTGTTTTTATATTGAAATGGTTTAGATCTTACAAGTATCCTCTGAAAATGGTCAGGTTTCCTCTATCTGTCAAGGGTCTATCAGTTCATGTATGAAGCCGCCAAAAGCAGAGGATATGGTCATTTAGACTGATAAAGATTACACTCAGGTCAGCCAGTCAGTAATCCCCACAATGATTTGTGAAGACAAAGCCCACAGGTCGATAGCATATACCTCATCCCATCAGAGTGATCTGCACGTGCATAAGGGTCGAACATAATACGATGTGACTTAAACCATACAATGAGCAGAGAAAATAAATATGCTAAGAGCACGACGGTGGACTGGCAAGGCCTCTCGGACTATGTCATCACTCCCTCCTGTCTGTGCAACGTTCCCCATCCAAAGGAAGGGCTAGTGATTATGAGGGCTCAGCTTCCCTCTAAGAAAGCAAACCGGAGCTGCAGTCCAAACAAGGCCAGCCGTGAGGGAGCAGAGCAATGCCAGGCAGCTCAGGTTTAGCGTCGCCTCCAACCTGGCTGGCCCGGTCCCTGCATTAACCCTCAGTCAGCCTCTCCAGGACAAACAAACAACCAGTACATACACAGGGACAACCAGGCGAGAGACGGTGCCACAGTCACTGAGGAGGGAACTCTATTGAATTTGCTTTATCACACAATGTAATGAGTTCCAGAATGGCTGGACCAGGGCTGGTAAAATGTGCCGTGCTGTCCTGTTGGTCCGGCCTGAGTTTAGAACCAAACAGATGGGGAGGTATCCCAAAAATGTGCGCTCCCTCCAGGGACATGTGGTTTTCCCCATCATTATAAAACTGTAAACTCCTGGATGTCAGAGATTGGGGATAATATATTTCAGATGTCCATGGGCCTGCGCCGGGACTCGGACCGGCTGGATGGGAACAGTTATTTGACAGAGGGTCAGGGGGGAGGACTAAGACATGATCAGGAGCTACTAAGGCTGCTCTATACTCAACACTGGGCTCTAATAGTGAGGGTGTGGGAGGGAGAGAGCATGTCTGTGTATGAGGGTGGGATAACGAGGGGCCAATTCATATCAAGCCACAGGAAGTCTTGTCATTGTATTAACATGTAGAAATCAATCTGAAGTGCACATGGCTGAACCCACATTTAAAGCCTAAAGCCTTCCATTTAAATTTCAGACAGATTTAACATGACAGTTATACTTCCCCACTGCAATAGAGATGTATGCTAATTCAGAAACAGGGCAGGACTTCTTTCAATACATGACTCCTAATAGAAATGTTGTCCCATTAAACAATTGTTATTGGTTTGTTTCACATGACTAGAGTGGATCGTCGTTTCACATGACAGGAATGGATCGTCGTTTCACATGACTGGAGTGGAACATTGTTTCTGTTGTAGCACTTGATGGTGTACACTAACCATGTTGTCATGGTTTCAAACCAAGAATACATTTTCCTTTCCTCACATATTTATATTGCTCTGGTCCCTGCATGGTAAAGGCACAATGCTGTTTTTTCTTCCACCATATCGAATGTGGTGCTGAACAAGCATAGGAGTGTTTTTTATTGTAAATCAATAGTGATTGATTGGCAGCTTGGGTGTTGAATATGGATCAATATTACACCGGGCTGTAGAGGAGATCTGATTTCAATTGGCAAGAGGAGCCAGCAGCAGGTTTCCATCAAGCGGTAATTCAAGACATGGGGACATAAGACAGATGGATTGATATAGACTAGCCAGGACCTTTCTTGCCACTGAACCAGCACAAGGAAATTTCTGTCATATATCATTAACGCAGTTGGGGCCGGCTGTAAAGGGGGAGGGGGAGGAGGTCAAAAGGACCACACCACTCCACAGGGGAAAGGAGGCTCATTGTAGAATACAATAATATCGTTTAAGAAAATCTAATATGACGCTTTACAGTAATATAAGAATGATGAGAATCTGACTACGCCACCAAAATAGAAGTTGAAGTGGATTGTTTTAAATGCAACAAGATGGTTTTCATTTACAAAGACAAACGTTTTACAACAAACTTTTGAACGCATATTGAAATATTTTCATAGCTGTTAATAATTCCTGATTTCAAACAATAATAACTAGGTCCTTAAACAGAATACAAAATGTTCCCAGACTGAATGGAAGATGTGTATATGTAAAAAGAGGGGGTCATCCTTACAGTTATCATATCTGCGTGATTTGTGGACAGAGGGCAAAAAAGAAAAAGGAGCTATACTTAGAAATAACTTGTCACTTTTAATAAATGACACTGGTTCAGGACTTTCTCTGGGGCTTTCCCTCGGATCTATCCCAGGCACCCCTGGGGGCCATCGGAGCGACCAGAAGACCCGCTCGTTTCCTCGAGGTAACTGATGACCCCATCCCACAATTCCCCATCTTTGTCATGTGACCCCACGCCATGGGAGCAGGACCATGTCCAATGCAATCCGCCTCCGATTGCATCCCATCCTAATCTCAGCCATGTCACACTACAAATTGCTACATTCAGAAAATGGAAATAGATTGAGGTGGAGATGGAGGGAGGGATAGAGATAGAGAGAGAGAGATGGATGGGAGGGGTGGGTGGAGTGAGTGTGCATCGACAACCGGTCCCATAAGAAAAGTAGTGGAGGAAAGAACGACTCGGGAGATCCCGGCAAGGAATCACATCACGGCAAACATATTGATCTGATTTACAAAACCTCCAGCCTAATGCGAAACAAATGGCATGGGCGTGAACTGGTACTTAACCATAAAACCCCAGCATTACTCCATCTCCGATGAAATACCACATATATCCCTCACCAGGGCCTAATGTGCTGTTTTACGGCCAGATACGACTGAGGTTGACCCAACAGTTAGTTTGACAATTAGGGGGAACCTAATAAGGATTTAATGGGAGTGAGAACATGCCAAAAGAAAGAAAGGAAATATTTTTTCAGATGAATAAAAGCATGTAAAAACAGTACGACGGGTGACCTAAATTTGATTCATAGGAGCCGAGGATGTTTGAAAAAGCATTTGTACCATTAACGCATTAAGAAACCAAACAAAGACTAAACAGCTACAGAGTCTAATTATAAAGGACGGCTGTTAAACATTGGAGCTAGAGCGACATTTTATTTAGGTTTGATTTCATTTTCAAATACAATTTTCATTGTGTACTGTATTACACTTATAAATTATATTTCTACAGCATCACAATATATAGTAATTTCCAAATATTATGCTTGATTGTAATCGTCTTTTAGAGCAACTTAATGTACAGTGTTACCATGGTACTCCACAGAGTTATTGGATGTAATAGGAGACAGTGAAACCGAAGCTGGAAAATATAAACTATCAAAATTATAACAAAGAAATATCACTCGTTTTATAAATCAAAAATATGTGTGTGCACAGGGGTGCATATGTACACATGCATGTGTGTGTGTGTGAGTGAGGTCCAGTGTTGCTCTTTGCCCATGCCTTCATCCCATCGCCCCAGCTCAGGCCTTTTTCTGTCAATGCAGTGAACCAAGGGAGTAAAATGGGGGAAGAGAGGGGGAGAGAAGGAGAGGGGGAGAGGGGTTGTCTCCATGGACAGATGGACTGCTCTTTCTCAACACATGTGGAACCATGTTTCGTCTTTCAGTGCAGTCAAGCTGCGGCCGAATCCCTCACTTTGTTGGTCCAGACTTATTTCTTGTACAGCACACCTCTCTCTCTCTCTCTCTTTAATAAACACACACATCTCCTGCTCTCTCTGCACACATGTTAAAGTCATCACCCCTGCTCAGCACTAGTAAAACACAACACCCCCATCTTCTGTGCTGTTGTCAAGTCTTGCCATTAGCTGATGCCCATGGGGAATCCTACACAAGTGAGGTGGGTCTCCCCCGTATACACCAGGCACCATGTTACCTTCAGACGCCACTCATGTGAACCCAAACATGAGAGCGTCATTTGGAAAATATAATTTATACTGTGCGTCTTTGTACATGTCTTGACATTTACAAACTGTGATAAAACCGACATGAGGGAGGAGGGAATAAAAAACAGAACAGAATAATTTGAGGTCATGTTTTGCTTAGTGAACAGTATTACCCAATCCTGGATGTTGGAACAGTGGGAAGGAGTTTCTGGCTCCAAGGCTGCAAAGAGGGTCTGGGTTTCATTTTTCTGCAAGTGCAAGCCAACAGAGAGCTGCCAAGTACAGGTTTCACTCTCAACACTTCCTGCTATTCCTAATCTGGCTCAAAAGGAGACACTTTCACTCAAACATCACTCCAGTCCAGGGTGCAGTGGCCAGTTTCTTCTCTCCTTTCTCACAGGGTGTCAAAAAACTCACATCTGTCAAATAGGTTACACTGAAAACAGCCGTAAATAAAACACGGAGATGGAAATATTGTTGAGGCATGAACATGAAAAGTTTGAGTGAGTGTGTGTGTGTGTGTGTGTGTGTGTGTGTGTGTGTGTGTGTGTGTGTGTGTGTGTGTGTGTGTGTGTGTGTGTGTGTGTGTGTGTGTGTGTGTGTGTGTGTGTTTTTTCCCCCAAAGGCAGCTACTTTAATCGACTGCACTGTTTAGTACGTCTAAACTGTATGTTCACCATCCCCGAACCAAGTCCAAATCCTCTACTCAATGATACAAAGAGTCAGAGAGAAACACCTCCAGTATTGAACACAACAACACAACCTGTGCATTGCTCTGCACCTCTGCATTGCATAATTCTCACTTGTGGATGGATGGTGAATTAACACTACATACAGTTTATGGTGCAATGGAAGATGCAGTGGAAACATGTAATTTACTGTAGGTGGTTCATCAATCAATCATAAACAGACCTCTCTTTACAGGTTATCAAAACACTGCCTCTCATGAGAACACCCCCATTTTTTCATGTGTAATTAAAATGGTCTCTGAAATCCTCTTTGACAGTCCAGGGCTTAGCCAAAAATGTAAATGACATTAAAGGAGACAATGAATTTAATTTTGCTTAATGTCCCCTTTCGCTGATTCTCATTTACATAGCATTTCCAACGCAAAAAGCTGACCTTATAAATACTGGCATTTGTTCAGCTTGGGAGTTAATCACGGTTTTGCAAAACCCAGATGGGAACACACCACCACACCAATTTTCGTATTTGTTGGTAGAGAGAAGAGAAACCACATATGAGATGGTCTGACCCGGGAGTCTTTTGTTGCTGACAAACAACTCAACAACAAGTGCACTGCACTCTGGGATATGACCTCGTAGGTGTTCCACAAATAAACAATAACGCACAGTAATTTAGAAAATACAGCGCACTAATGAGCGACATAGTGCAAAATTTGCATTAGGCCAAAAAAGTAATTGCATTAACATGTGAACAGGTGTGGAGGCCTTTATAAATGAGCTAAATTAATAAAATCCTTCCACAGCACAACCATGTGTGCTGATGACTGAAAAAATAAAAAATAATAAGTCAATGTCATGAATTATTCAGTGGCTGAGCGGCCTCCAGAGGTCAGCGCTCTTTGACCTTTGTGACAGGAAGTGAAAGGGAGTGCGGTTGAAGCTGGAATAAGCGGAGCTGACATGATTTGGTCTGGTCCACAGTCCTCCTTTCTGGATGGGAGCGTAAATTGACACGGATGTTAAGCTGTGTGAACATACATTCAATTCAAAATTCATGTATGGGCAGCCAGAGCTCTGAAAACACACTCCCTCCTCTGCTATCCTCACCTAATCTGCTGCATCTCCTCTGCGATATACACAACCTTTGAACTTTGACAGAGAGAATGAGTCATTTTCTCTCTTTTTTTCCAACAGCATGTTCCTCTTTCTTATTACAAAATCCATGCGTAAGCCTGGACCATGTATATAATCTTTCACACAGGAGAAGACAAAGTCAATATGCAGGAAGACCGATACCAGTGCAGGAGAGTCATCACAAATTGAGTTATGTTTGGCACACGCAGCTCTACACATACTTTAAATGGGGAAACCAGCTAATCAGATATTGGGCACCTCATCACTATAACTCTCGATACTCAAATTACTGCCTGGATGAGCCCACGCCCTCACTCACTTTAAGGCGCCACTAGCTTATAGATGTGACACCACTGACTTCCTAACGGGAAGATATGATTATAACCAACTGCGAAGTACTGTAGTCATAGCAATAGTGATACAATTATTGACCAAATTCAGTAGGCGTCTTTTTGTTTCTGCAAGGGCCAACATAGTTTCCAACATTCTCATTTCCTGATTAGAAGAGGAAAAATTATGCATGCAAAGACACACAGAACACAATAGACTTTAAATGTACAGTCAATGCAGAGAACAACCAGCCTTTACCCAGCAGTTTATAGTTTCCCTTAACATACACAATAGTTACTTTCTTTCCCTATAAAACAAATATGAATAATGTAATGACATCAAAAGTCATATGAAATATTTAAAGATGCAATATGCAGAATTCGCTCTGCCATTTCCTGGTTGCAAAAAATCCAAAAGTTTGCCTAATTTCAGTTTATGTGACAAAACAAGCAAGTATAGTGTAGAGTATCATTGTACCATCTACACTGCTGTGAAATATATTTTCCAAAACCAAAAATATTGTATTTTCAGCTGTTTGAAGCTGGTGTACAAAACCATAAACAAAAAAGTGGAAAGCATTGAAATAGCGCACATAGAACCGATCTACTGCTCCTTAGACTTGCTTTCAATGAAAATGACAGATCTATATCACACATTTCTATGTGAATTTGGTCAGGTCGCCCAAAAAGTTACATATTGCAGCTTTAAAGATCCACCAGCATTGATACTCTGTGACAGCTGTTAGGCTTAAATCTAACAAACTTTTTTAAAGAATTCTTTCCTTTCAAAAAAATTACTGAAAATCTGCATCGAACTGGGAGAGAAAATGGGGTAAACAGATGTCTGGCTTGACCACAGGAAAATAGGACACATTTGGAATGATAAGTTTCCCAAACTCAGTCGGATATGCCAGATCCATGGGAACGCCAGTTAATATCTTGCTACATGCCAGCTAGCTGTGTGCGCTTTCCCCTCTTACCATCTGGGAAAATGTAACAGCGAGGCAACACCGTCCATGATTCACTCCAAATCTGTTTCTTAACAGTTGGGCAATGCTACTGTTTCTCTAGGAAATGTGGCAGAGCTAAACTAGATGTTTTATACTGTAATGTAGGCAGATACCTAAGACATTACCGATTTAAAATCAGACCTCTCTCCTGTTTTTCACATACTAAACTCTCAGTTCTCTTCAATTGAAAGTAATCACTTTTAGCCAGAAGCAACTGCAGCACAGGTGCTACTCACAATTTGCATGAGAAACTGAGAGATGTAGCAAGAGAGTTTAACACAATGAGGCGTCATAAAATCTCACTTATATGTTCACTGAAAATTACTATATCAGGATGGTAAACTGGGTGACATGTGCATGCAGTACAGTACACTTCAGTGATTTTGTGTAAACCCTAAAACTCCAGAACACCCCCCTTTAGTCAGTGTGAAGTCAATGGGAAGTAGTGTGGGTCCGGGAGGGTGAACTGATCTGCTCATAGTTATGGAATGGAGACAATGGGAGGGTCTAATGAGGAACATATGCTTTTGTGATTCAACAGACCGGCTCATTGTGTGAGGAAAAGGATACTCTACTCCCATTCACTCCTGTCACAATGAAAATCTGAGCCTTTTTTCTGAGCCGGTTGAGTTTACAATATCCATCCGCTTCTCCTTTTTTCCTCTTTGACGGTAATTCTCCATGCTTTCATTTTGGCTATTGTACTTATGTTACATGTTTTAGTGCACAGAATTAAGAATAATAGAGTGTGAAACTCAACGCAATGAAAGTGGCGAGCAGGGTTGGAAAGGGTTTCTTTCTAAATGTAATCTGTTACAGGTACTAGTTACTTGTCCAAAATTTTAATGAGTAACATAACTTTTGGATTAAGCCAAACTCAGTAACGTAATTTGATTACTTTCAGTTACTTTTGGATTACATTCTCCTTAAGAGGCATTAGAAGAAGACAAAAAGGATCCATCAGACGCTTTTGGTGTGTCATCATAGTGGTCTCTGACTTGTGGTCAGACTCAATCAGGTAGAACAAACTTAAACTTGTACCTTGTTTCAATGCTAAATTGAATGTCGTTAAAAAAACAAAAAGTTGTTTTAATGTATTTTGTTCTGCAAACATCCTTTCTGAATTTAAAATGAATCTTAGAAGTAATCATCTAGTTTTTCAAAAGTACCTGTAATCTGATTACAATATTTTTTTGATGGTAACGTAACTGATTACAGTTACATTTTTTTTGTAATCAGACTACATGTAACTGGTTTCATCTAATCAGTTACTCCCCAAGCCTGGCAACAAGGCAGTACTACAAAGCAAACTTTAAAGAAGTGGAAATAAGTGAGATGTTTATCTGTCATACTTTAGGTTTTTATGTGAACATTTCATCCAATAAATACTAATAGATTGGACAATCAGCTTCATAAAGGACATGATGAGAGCCCTTTATATATTTATTTGAATTATAAGTGTTGCCTTGAGCTGCTCAATATAAATCACATACATAATGGCCGGAACGTAATGTTACATCCAGTCCTACATAATAGAGGAACACCAGCTCTCCTAGTAGAGAGAGAGAGAGGTGTCTAGAGAAGCAGTAGCTGTGGTAATCCAGCCAGGCAGGCATCCTGGGCAGCTCCTACTTCCTGATACATGAGAAGCTTCTGGAGTGGCGGCAACAACTGCTCAGCCCTATTTGATTACTAATAAGAGAGTTGTCCCCTCTGTCAGATACCAGGCATTCTCCGCTAAACAAACAGTGATTCCGGCTAGTCAAACATTAGCATTGCATTGCTGTCTCTCCGTACTCCATGGTGAGAGTTACATGGGCTCAATGCTGAGGACAGTCCCTCCTACAGACACGGGGGCACGCACATACACACACATATTCCTTTTTCAGCCATGAGATAGAGGAGTCTGAATAACAGAAATACTTGATGGAAGGAATGTAAGTAGCCAATATGCCGTTTATGTTCACTGAATATGTTATCTGAATAACCAAAAAACTGTAATATATTTTTACATACTGTAAACCTAAAGGTTACGATAAGAATCACTGCCACAAACTCCTATTATATCACAACAGAGCCCTAACCACCTTTACTCACAACCGTAGCACTGGATAATGACTACTTAAATAGACAACTAAATTGATGAGATACAAAAATCATGATAAACCCCTCGCTAATTAGAAGAATACCCCGCGTGATGCACCTGTGATTGAACGCCCCTCTCCAGGTGGTGACCGCCCCTCTGAGCGCAAAGTAAAGACCTCCCTCACCTGCTCACAGAGCAATCAGCCACAGTTCCCGTAGAGTTGACCAGAAGGTTGGAGTCAACCCACCTGGGCACCAAAACACTGGGGAGTGCTCACTAACTTCCCAACAGAGCTGAATCTAACACAGATCACAATCACAGCAGTATGAAGGAGACATGGAGCAGGGCCTACCTGTCGATGATCACAGGGTCTGACGGAGTCTCGTTCCTGTTGCCACAGCTCTTCTTATCACAACACCGGCTAGGGGAAGAAAGAGTGTGTTTGAGATCACCACAGTGGCTGTTACTGTTTATATGACCATAGAGTAAATATTAGATCCTTCAAAATGTATGCTGCCTTCTAAGGCAACATGTCATTGTGTTAAATTCAAACACAAAAAATAATAGAGAAATAGAGTAAACTAAATCTATCCTGTCATGGATTCTGATGGATAATTAAAATGGCAAAAAACACATTTTGTGGTACAGCGTTTGCCTTAGCGCTGGAAAAGAGGGGAAGGAAAGTAGAAGGGGGATTGGGCCAGGAGGCAGGGGAGTCACTTTTCACAGCTTCAGCTTTTGTTTACCTCTAATTGCCAAGCTGCTATTTCTGGGGGAGATGCAAGATGCCACCCTCAACCAATATTTCTGCGGGGCATTTATCAATTATGGACTCAAAAGCACTAATCTATCCTCCACCACATGTTTCCACCATCTTTTCTCTAAACCTATAGTATACCTCCAGTTCTTTGATTGGAGATTTAATTAAACCTTAAATCAAACACAAATATACTGCTGCTTACCATTTGAAATGAAAATGTATACTTGTATAATGGCCACAGGTCCAAATGAGATTGATTAAAGTCATATGGCAAGGGAAGAAAGATAATGCATTTTAAAAGCTACTGTGAGTCCATTCTATCATTCAAATTACATGATGTGTATTTTCCACAACATGTAGACAGGGGTAGGTTGAGTGTATTTTACTCTAATACTGCATATTAGTGCAACAATGTACTTAATGTTTTACCAGAGCAAAAAAGATCAGAAGAATACTCTCATGGAGCAGGCCTATAGGCTACTTATAACCTCATGGCCTCTTTAATGATGTTAGCCTTCAGTAAGTCTTATTACATTTTACACACACACTTATGCAGAGCGAATTTCAGGAGAAATTAGGGTTAAGTGCCTTGCTCAAGGGCACATCCACAGACGTTTCACCTAGTCGTCTCTGGGATACGAACCAGTGACCTTTAGGTTATTGCTATAGGCTACCTGCCTCCCACTACAGAATACACTTTCTCTTTGACACTGACAGTAAGATTATATCTAGAGCGCACCAAATTCCACGCCTCACAAATAAGTGATAGATGCATGTATAACATGTTGTATGAGTGACGAGTTTAAAAAAAAAAGGTTTTAAGGCTAATCATTCTCAGTTCTCGGTCGGTGCACTTGCTCTCAAAAACTTTAACAATGCGCCGGTGCAACAAAAGAAGGGTTAACCGAGAGTATCCGAATTCAGTAACTGCTCACAAAGCTCACGCTGAGCTCAACAATAACAACAAAATACGTGTTTCCTTTTAGTGTCAATGACACCGTTGAATAGCAGAAGGACATGACACATGAGACCTTGAGATTTGCGTGGTTAAATGACGCTTAAAAAGCACGCTGGTCACTGATGATATGTGGGATCAACCAAGACTTGACTCCATGTTTTGAGGCGCAGACTCGCTGGCATCAGACTAATAGATTCACTAAGAGGCCCTGTAGGCTACAACTAGCCGGGTACCAGTCTGTTTGTACTCCACTCCTTGTAGGCCTACTCCGTGTCATATGCCAATACAATAAACAAGTATGGGGAGAAAATGTATAACTGTATACTTCTTCAACAGCTTTGAGTTCGTGGAGTGAAAAAAGCAACACTTACCTGCACATAATTTCGTGTGTAAGAAGACATCTGCACATTTCAGGGTTTTTGTCTTGACCCTCATATATAATCGCCTTTGGAAAAAATAAAGACACAAATGTGTAGCCTACATTAAATATCTGAATACATGAGCCACTGTATATAATCAACTTTATAGTAGCCTAAATATAAAGGACATTATGTTTAATAAAACCGAATAATCAAAAACACTTGAGTCCAAAAAACAAATAGGCTATATTGTTATTTTTGGTGGAAAAAAACAACAAGTGTAATGTTGCAAAGGCACGAAAATGATATCATTTTACAATGTCTGTCAAATGATAATAGCAGATAATAATATGTATTATCATTGTAAGTATTAGTATTATTATATATTTTTGTAATAACACATTGCCTATGTGAATAAGCATTATATGGGAAGTTTCAATGAAGTGTCATCAATATGGTTATAATCTGTGGATATTTGGGGGAAAGTGTTAATGGGCAATCTGTTGTTTATTTTGAGCTGCTAACAATGATCTTTCCGTGGATAAAAAGCGGTGTCTGGCAGTACGGTTGAGTAATTTTTAAGCATTGGCTGAAACAGATGGTGTGCAGCTATCAGTTGTGCCGCTCTTGCTCCCTCGGTTCCTCCCTCCCTCTATTTTGAAGAGAGGCACTTTGCTCCCCTTTAGTGAACTAGGCTACCTGGCATATTATACGGCACTGTAACTTGCCATATTTTCAGTATAGCACTTACTTATTAAATTAAGACATTTTGAATTAAAAGTGGGGCCTATATGATTAGGAGGAAAAAATACACAATTGCACTCTGAAATGTTGACGTCATATTCTTACTGGGATTGAACCCCACTTTACTTTTTTGATGGCTCTGTTTTTATTTGTTGAGCACTGTGCGATTATCTATATTGATTTGATTTATGTCGCTATTTGCAGCTGCAGAAACAGAGAAATCCATAAACTGCTTGTTCTGCGTCATTGATTCGGATCATTCGCAGAGGAATTTTCCCTCTGAGTGGTGGAAGCTTTAACGGCTCTATTCAGATGATCTGCTGTAACCCTCGGTAAATTAGTAGTAATAACAACCACCATGGTTGAAAAATATCAGATAAGGCCTCTTACAGATGTGTAGTTACCTTAATGTAAGGAGATTAGGGGTGTAATTTCGAGAATTCTTATAAGAATGGAAATGCTTTAACTATAGGAGCTATTTCAGAATCTCTTTCCAAACATTAGGCCTAGTTATGTTTAGCCTAATATGGGTCAAGCCTAGCAACATGCCTAAAAGTCACAGATTAGAATAAGGGACTCAACAAGTAAACATGACTTGGGCCTACTTGTAACTCCAAAACAATAAAATAGCCTACTTTATTACACAATAGCCTATGATATATCATATGTAAACAAAAAACGTTTATGTATTATTCTATTGATACATCCGTATCATCCGTATCGGCAGAAAGCACCAGCATTACAAACCATCAATTTATATTGTATAGGCACACAATTACAGGCTAAGCTTATGGTAACTTAGTGCTTGATTAATTCTTACTTAAGAATTGCGCAAAAACATGCTATATGTCTACATGCTGTCTATAATGCAATTTCAGTCAATGCATGATTGCATAAAGAAAACGCTCTCGTGAAGAGGCCTAGCCTATAGTATGCATGCGTGAAGAATGCAGGTGAAGTTTAGAAGCAATGTCTCTAGCGTAAGCAAGCTGTATGAATATATGAGTAACAGTAGCTTATACCTGCTTCGTCATGGAATCGATTAACCGTATGAAAATATCCTGTTCTGTTCTGACGCCTGGGGGAACAAATATGCCATGTTAAAACAGAGGTAGGGCTGTAAAGGCTATGAGATGTACATTTGATGACCCCAAAAAATATTTGTTTGTTTTTAACCGAGACAATTTCTAAAACTATAATAATACATAATACATAATTTTACCTGTAAATATAAATAATTATTTAGCAAATAAATTAATTGTAAATTATTAGTATCCTTATTATTATTTATAGCCTTTATCTTTTGGGTTATACTGAATTGATGAAAATAATAGTTTCACTCACCATTGCTGTACAACAACTGTACTTTGTAAATGATCCCATTGTTCGTTTTTTCACCGTTTGGTTCCTGAAAACAATCAACAATGAGATGATGGTGAGTTGAAAATAAAGCATCTATCTATATATCTAACTGTCTGACATTTCATCATTTAAAATGTATAATTTGTCAAAAATAAGATTTGGCTCTGACAACCACTCTCCTGTCATCGACGAATGGGGTTAAAAACGTCGATATTGCACGTGACCTGCCTTACTGACCCACACACATCTCTAAATACATCAAGTTAATTTCAAAGTACAGATTATGAAATTCAATAAATTATATTCTCATGCAGCGCTTACTTTATCTTTCTCCACAAAGTCCACATAAGCTGTCCTTTCAATCTCAACGGGTTGACCCTGTCTGTCGTACAGTGCCAGGACGAAATGGAAAAAATTGGATTTTCTGAGGTTGGAAGGCGGCTGCTTTTCATAGTGTGCCCGCGCCAAGCCAACACCGCTGCGGGGAGAAAACAAGAGACCATATCGGTTAAGTATCAGACACCGGGGATAGATGGTGGAGCTGATGAAAACAGTGAAGACGTGGAAGCACGTTAGAGTACGAGAGATTTCTTGATTTGTTACAATAGGGGTAATATGATGTAATGAAAGAGAGGAGAGTCGAAGGGGTGCATTGGGAGACCGTAATTGATACAGGGTAGTGAGGGTCGATATGAAAAATGCGTAAGAAAATCAGATGATTTGGCATGCGTACCTTTGGGCGGCTGTGTTCGCATCAACCACCCCAGCTGTGTGCATCCATGAGCGGACTGAATTCAGCCCACCCAGCGGTTCCTCCTTCATCGTTGTCCCACCCCGTGATATAGTTTCCTGAATCCCGAACATTTAGAACAATTTACGTGCAATGAGCCTCCTGTGAAATTGGGTAAATAAACGTCCAAAAGTGTTATCCTTGAGGGTTTACGGGATGTCGTAAGTGCGGTATCAGCCTTGCAAGGTGAAAAAAAACCCGGTCCTCAGGTCTCGCCTCCCTCTTCAGTCCGTCCTGGGTTGCAGCGATGTGAACAATTCTCAAAGTACTCTACTTAGTTGGTGTGGTATCCACAGACCGGAAAAGTGACTTGTTCAACAGACTATGATTTTTTTAGGCTATTGTTCCTTCTTTTTGTTATGCTTATTGACAAAAAAAATCGATGGTTGTTGTTTGTATGTGGATGATGCTCTCAAAGTAGCGACATCCTTGAAGCACCACATCCAAAACCTTCAGGACACTGTTGAATAAACCACTCCTGAAATGGAAAGGTGCTGCTTCACCAAAAGACAAACACACGCAGTAGCTGATCACCGTGGAGGTGTTCCCGGTACGCAGGAGAGGTGGATAAGGGGCCTTTCGCGTCGTGCAGGATGGATGGGAACATGCAAAACTAAGCCCTCTTTCCCCGAGGACTGAAATCTTTCCCGGGAGCCAAAACTCTAAACCCACGGGAGAGGCTCTGTCAGAATATGACGCTCATGGGGCGTAGCTTTTACCATATATGGAGCTCTGACTGTTCCTGTCATGCTTTGGCGCTATACTATACGAGTATAGCCTAGAAGCAACCTGAGAACACTCGCTCTACTTTCCTCTTGCAATGTGGTGAGTTGATTTTTTTTCAATGATATGAATCCAACGAGGTGTGACCGTCACACAACATCCATTCACTATATTAAAAAGCTATTCCTGTAATGGTCATTTGTCTATTGTGAACGCTTGCTTAAATTATGGTACATTATATTTTTCAGAAGATTTGTAATTAAGCATTTTCATGTTTTAATTAGGTTATTTAATTGGGAGTATTATGACACATACGATTGACATGGCCGGCAGAGAATTCACTAATGTGTGCTAAGCTAACGAAAATATTTAATAGGCCCATATGTTAGGCCTACATATATCATGTTTTAGATTAAAATATTGAAATTCGTGTCATATCTTTGTTTAATCTCAAATGTAGCCTATATTTAATCGAAAACGACATCGACTAAGAATCTCGAATAAGGCCGAGTAGGTAAACTGACTGTGTTTTAATTAATCTACAGCGACGCAGATATTAAAAGTTTTTATCAAACAAAATGATAAGAATAATGAAAGTGGATAATGAGTTTGGGAAATTACCACCACTCATTTAGGGTATGTTCCAAATTATATTATGAATCAGGAAAACATAATGAGTGCAATTTCATTCCATTTATATTCCCTGACCTCTAATGTAAACAAGATCCGGATCGCCTTATATTAAACATTATCGGGGACAATAAGGTATCGTGTCTTATTTTCATCTCGTGACAGTAGGCGTCATAAGTAGTATAATGTTTTGATGAATTGGAGGAGAGCCAATGTCCGAGCCAAAGCTTCAGAAAACCCTTCACCTTATTGAGGGTGAATATGTGAAGGAGGTGGAGGGAATGGGGGGAGGAGAGAGGAAGAGATGTATCCTCAGCAATCTATCTGGTGTTGAGGGTTAATAGCTGCTGCCAAAGATAAGTGAATAATAAGCTGTTGCTTTCACCTCTTTCAAGATCTATTGCCTTATTGCCACTCCGCATAATAAGATATATATCCTTATACATGCGTTAAAATTAAATGTTTTAAAATGTATGGACAGTACATATTTTGATCAGACAAGCAAGTAAATGCCCATTTACCAGTTCATTTTTAATTTTGTACTGTCATTCTTCTATGAACACAAATACAAAACAGTCTGGGGAGCAGAACGGAGCAAATTTGTCTGTTCATTTGAGATTGCCAACCTATCTTTCTTTACAGAACTTTGGCCTAGCCATACTGTTTTTTTTTTAACATGGCGTCAGTCGTTTATTAGAACTTAACCCCTAATTACACGCACCAATTCGATTTAAATCTGATTATCAAATTAGGAGACGTTGAGACAAATCCTCTTAGATCTGATACTGTTGACTTGAGAGGGAAAATGGATCTCCACACCCGTCACGTAGGTAACGATGCTGTCCTGAAAGGAGGCTTTAAACCGTATTTGACAACAAATGCAGCTGCCCCGCTATTTCAGAAGATATTAGAGGAAAATGAATGCAAATCTGTGTTCAGAAGCCATCTGGACGTGGCGAGAGGCAGTCAGCTGCTCCACACACAGGCGAGGAGCCTGAATCCGTCTCGGCTCATTCTCCGGGATCATCTGCATGGTGGGCATACAGCGTGGAAAATGCGCTCGCCATCATTAGGAGAATATTACAATCACACGTTCCAAATAAAATTATGTTGTTTGTTGATCTCCCATTTGATAACACTACACGTTTACGGATGAAGAATCTGATATCTATTATTGATCTATTATTTATATCAATCAATTGGTCTTAATCAACTTGCCACATAGGCCACAACTATTTCTGCATCGAAAAAAGTTCATTGTAGCATATATGGGCCTACCACATTGAACGTAAGTGAAAACAAGATTCCTGGAAGTGCATCAGTTGTTTGCTCCCAAGCATATTCATTAGGGCCTATATTTTTGATCATATTGCAATTCTCATTAAAAATATATATATTATTAGATTACCAAAAAGCTAACATGGTGATGAGGCTGAATGTCTTCAGATCATTGGCGCGTGGCTCTTTTGTGCCTTGTGACTAAGACCTCCCGTCTCGAAGGAACGAGTCTCCACAGTTGATGGTGACGTCTTCTTTTTTGTACGAATATACGGGGCCAGGCCCTCATGATCTCCGTAAATTTGCATGTAAATGGCGACATCAGCCGATGCGCATGCCACAGGCCAGAGGGCCTCCCAGATGTCAAGGCAAAGTCAATCAGACGCCCGCTGCCCAGCTGTCCTGAAGACTATGGACGTTAGGAAAACTATTATAATCACATTCACTGATTAGCCATCATGTTTTAACTTGATTGATTCACGGATAAGCCACTTTTGTGAACTTTCAGCGTTTTTATTATAAAAAATGAATGTAGGCCTAATGCACATTTACAAAAGCCATGCACAATTCACTATTTTGTGATCAAAAAGCCTAGTGTCAAATATAGTAAACAACCCAGGTATGAATTTGATATGAAAGAGAAATATAGTCTATGCATAATACGCATTTATTTTACGACAAATGTGTGTCTTTGTCAACTGGTTTCTGAATGTGAAATAGAAAATTCGTTTCAGAGTTGCAAGGAGTTCACACATCGGCCTGTTCTTTATTGCTGTATTGGCCAAATAGGTCATACGAATCAAACTCCTTATAGAAATGTCACTTGTAACATAATTATTTGCCCTAGATTGTGTAGACTTCATGTAGCCTCTGTTTAAAAGTCAATCTGATATGACACAAATGAGTAACATAGGCAGATATCACAATAAAAACATAAGTACAATATTATGAAAGACAAGGAAAAATGTACTCATAAAAAATACACTGAATGGCATAACGAAAAACGCATTGGGTTTTACATCTAGGCATACATTTCAGACATTTGAAAACCACATTCTGAGCCGTTTCCCCAAATGTTTTCAATACTTAGTTTAGCATAAAAACAACAAGTATTGGCTATGCAGCATTTTACAGAGAAATTAGAGGAACATAGACTGAGTGTACAACAAATTAGGAACATCTTCCTAATATTGAGTTGCACCCAATGTTGCCCTCAGAACAGCCTCAATTCGTCGGGGCATGGACTCTACAAGGTTCCACATGGATGCTGGCCCATGCTGACTCCAATGCTTCGCACAGTTTTCTCAAGTTTGCTGGATGTCATTTGGGTGCTGGACTATTGTTGATACACACGGGAAACTGTTGAGCCTGAAAAACCCAGCAGCGTTGCAGTTCTTGACACACTCAAATCAGTGCGCCTGACACCTCTGAATCAAATCAAATCAAATCCTACTACCATACCCCTTTTAAAGGCACTTCAATATTTTGTCTTGCTCATTGGCCCTCTGCATGGCACACACAATCAATGTCTCAATTGTCTGATGGCTTAAAAAAACGTATTTCATCTGTTTCCTCTGCTTCATATACACCGAGTGAAGTGGATTTAACAAGTGACCTCAATAAATGATCATAGCTTTCACCTGGATTCACTTGGTCAGTCATTGTCATGTTCCTAATGTTTTGTACACTCAGTGTATCTGAAGTCACATGTGGAGAAGCAAAAGGAGTTGATAGACAGCGCCCCTCGTTGGTTAAAATAGAGACATTCTGTCGATTGGGGGCATCTGTTCTCCTCAGTGATGAAATTAATCGAATATTATTTTTTTCACGCCAACAGAATGAGAAGAGTTTGAACCAAGGGTCCCGGGCAATTGTATGCAAAAGAAGATGGATTCGATTACAGGCCTAATAGTCTTTCTTTGAGTAGCCTACAAACTATTGCCCGTACCTGTTTACTACTGAAAATGGAGGCATCTTTATAGAGTTTATTTCAACACACCAAAATATTTGACAATTTTATTTTACAACGTGAAAAAATGGGCTTTATGAGCGTAAAATGTGCACTGCGAGTTTGATTTAATCTAAAATCTGAGCAATTTATTGAGACGATTTAAGTGTAAAATGTATTATTATTATTATTATTATATAGCATTTTACAGTGATACCACGAGTTCACATTTTCGTCACCAACTTGAGTGAGAGTTGTCTTGTTAATTGTATGCAATGGTGAGTTCTGTCAAGGGCATTGGCCGCTCACACAATTTGCATTTCCATTCTGCTGGAAATGATGAGAGTTGCTGCGCGGTTAGAGCCTCGCGGCGCAGTCTGCAGGCAATTCACATTTTAAAACGGCAAGATAAATTAAATAAGAAACCGAGACCACTTCAGGGCTATTAACATCTAAAATATCCCCTGGAAATTGAGGCCAAAAAAAACAGCATGACCATTCCCCATTTACACCGTTCTAAAATCCATTGTAAAATTCCCATCACTAGAAGTATATGCCTAGACCCTACATCTGAAAGTGTCACACAACAAAGTTGTCCTTTCAGTTATTTCGATGTCTTTATAAAGACTAATGAATATGATATAGGTACCAGCCTACCTCAAATCAGTTTTTAATCATCTGCAATAAACAATGAAAAACTCAGACTTAACCATTTTACATGGCAATAGTAACTGCCATTGCCAATCGAGAACATGGAAATAAATGCATGCCAGCAGATAATTTACAGTCCTCACGCCAAAGATATGCTGCCATGTTCCCTCTGAATCTAGAGATCTTTGTTTCGCTCATTGAGCCACTTGATTGACTAGTTGTTCGACGGTGATATTGCCCCACCTACAGGAGTCTGCGAAATTGTCAAGGATTTTAGGAAGGAATTGAGAGTTTTCAGGGAAGATTCTTACGGCACTCTATGAACGCTCATAATAGGAGTCTTTTCGGGTACTCTGTTTATCACCAGACCAGGGCCTCCTTTCCTAGTTGCGATGTAACTTAAACATTACGATGATTGTACTAGTTGCATCGTTATTTACGAGACAACTTTTTAAGTGTTTCCCAAACGTTCGCTATGTGCGTTGTTAGACCATGTACCAATACTGATAGGATCGAAAGAAAAGCAACGCTGCTCTCGGATCAGCCTCTACTCAAATTTTACCTTAATAACATCCTAATTATTTCACAACAATGACGATGGATCAGCTCATAGACAGATATTACCACATATTGCTGGAAATATTCCGGCGGCTTATTATAACGCTTACCCAATGAATGCACTAAATCACCGATTTGGCACATCATTGAGCACGTTAGGCTACACATCATTAAGTATATTGAGACAAATTACAGACAGTAGCCTACAAGAAGCAAAATAGAACTCCATTGATTGAACATGAGATTGAAATTGGCCAATATGATTGAAATTGGCCAATAGCCTAGGCCTGCTGTTTATATTTTAATGCAGCCATCTTTATATTTTTACAAGTCGCTTGTTTGTTTTAATTGCAAAGACATTGGCAACTTTGTATATTTGTAGTCAACTTTGTTCTGAAGTTATCAGCAGTCACATTGAGATGGATAAACCATTTGTTTCTGTGTATAAAGTGACGCGGGAGGGTAAAAAGTGTCTAACAACGCCCTTGGCTGTTCTACAAGTGGTATGAGGCAGGCGTTAGGAGCGTTTTCAAGACCTACGCTAAATTCACAGGTTTTGGGGAACAGCTCAGAGATTTAAAGATGCTCCTATGAAGGTTTTAACGATTCATTTAGCCTTAAGATGCTTTTGGGGAACCATACCCTATAGACTAGACTTAAGATAGTAGTTTAAAGTAAATCTCGGACACTCAAATTAGTATGTCACATAAAGTAGGTTACTTAACCCCTTTAACCTAACTCATAACCTTAACCTCTAGCCTAGCTAACGTTAGCCACCTAGATAACGTTCGCATTAGCCACCTAGCTAAGGCTAGCTGCAACACATTGGAATTCATAACATATCATATGTTTTGCAAATTTGTAACATATTTTGTACGAATTGCAATTCGTAACATATCATACGAAATGGATAATGGAATCCACAAATTAATACATACCATACAAAGCGTAACATATACTAACTGGAGTGTCCCGGATTTACATTCACTATGTTACCTCTACCCCTGAGTCCAGGATGCTATTCATGCTTGTTTGGGAAACACTGTTAAAAAGTTAGCACATAAATAAAGATATAACTGGTACAATCATCAAAATGCTTAAGTTAAATTGCAATTGGGAAACGAGACCCTGGATCACTCATAAATGTTCAAATGTTTTTAAGAGCAACGTAACTAACTAAGGCTCTGGGAAACAGATCGGATACTAAAGATACATCTTAAAATTGTTCGAGTGACGATCTTAACGTTACGATGGCTGTGAGAAACAAGGCCCAGGGTCATGTTGATACTGATATGAAGAAAGAAAAGCAGCGCTGCTCTCAAGATCAGCTTCCTCCATTCAAATCTCACCTTAACATTATAAATACTCCACAATACTGATAATGAATCAGCTCCTAGAGAGATATTACCACCTATGGCTGCAAATGGGCTATTGACTCGGCTTATTATACGTACCCAATGATAATGCACTAACTCACAGATGGGGAACATCATTGTGTGTGTGTGTGTGTGGGGGGGGTCCAGGCGAGGGGAATCCTCCCCCGTAAAAAAAATACAATTTCAATTTCAACAGCTAAGTACATCAATCTGGTGCACTTTATGAAGAAATATGAGAGATTAGATCTACTAAGAATTTTGTAAAATTAAAAGATACATTGATTCATGTGGGCGAACTATCTCTTTAAAACAAGGCTTGATGAAAATCATGCGGGGGGTGGTATTCTTCTCAAGTGCAGGGGGTTTGAAAATGTTCATGCTATGACTATTCGTTTCTCCAAGTCACCCTACCTTCAAGAAAAATATAAAGGTGGTTGAGTCTGACTAGTGGCAGATACTTGTCATCTTACAATACATAGGCAAGATATTTCTGTTTATGAGCTATCGAGAGTTCCCTTGCCATTTCTGCCTAGCAGCTTGTGCCCACTACTAAAATGAGAAAATAATTGAGTTAATATGCATTTCAATATAGCCTATTCTCCTTTTTCTATACTTACAATCAACATGTCCTTGACATACATAGCCTACCTAGTGATTGCCGACAAAAATGCATAGCCTCTCGTAAGTAGTCATATTAGATTTCAAATAAGTAGTTACGCCAGCAAAATTGGGTTGAAGAGGAATAATAAAAGTATGAGGAATAACAGTACTGTTCTTGCTGACAAGCACACTGATTTTCCTATAGCCTAACATGATAGCCCATCATAAGGAATAGGAACTGTTCCACTGACTTACATCAGCTAATGTGAAAGACATAAATTAAACAGAATATCTCCTGAAGACAACATGGCATAACCTAAATCTACCCAGGACTACAGCCTACCCACTTCACCCACTAGGATAAAACATTTGGGTTCACAATTTCTTTCTCCATGTGCCATCTTAAATCACATTTGTGCTTGTCCAGTTACCAGATTGTTACCTATTAAGGTAACATGGCTGAACACGTTTGTTTGTTCGCTAGTAGCCTAGTTTTAAAATGGCCCTGGACATGGTTTATTTATCAAATGTTTCCCGCAAATTCGCGATAGAAAGAAACATCATAACTCGGTAAAATGTATCATATCTTTTGAACAGTTTGGGCTAGAGACACACAGTTTTCAGTAAAGTAATGCTGAAACCACGACAGTCACAAAGTGGTGGTCGGTTTTTCTCTATGGCATACCGCCTAGCATTTAAGTGATACGCTGTGATGGGAAGTTATATACTATATCTTATCATATTATCATATCATATACAGCCTGCAATTTCAAAATTCGACCATCAAAAGGTTCAAGGCTGAACCAAAACAATTCTGGACTGTAGCCCCGGAAGACCAGGCCTAATTCAATTAACATGAAATTGATTTCAATATGTATGCATGTATCTTTTAATGCAGTCATCTCGGTTTTCATTTGAAGCATCATTTTTCCTTCACTTGTTTGTAACAATTGCATGTATTTTGGCAACTTTGTATTTGTAGTCTTCTTTCTGAAGTTTTTAGCAGTCACAGTCAGACAGATAGCCTAAACATCTTGATTCTAAGTTTAGTGATATCTTCTGTGAATAGAGTGACGCGGAAGGGCAAAAAAGCGGCTAATGACACACTTTGTCTGCTCTACGAGTGGTCTGGATCACTCATAGATGTGCAAAGCTTTTTAAGAACCAGTTAGTAAGGAAGGCTCTGGGAAACATTTTGGCTACTAAAGATTCATAGTAAGAAGGTTCTAATGATGATCAAATCAAATCAAATCAAATCAAATGATTTGATTCTAATGATGATCTTAAAACCCTTTGCTGCAGTCAATGACCATATGCGCCCTCTTTGGCATCATGGGGGGAATATTATTAATATCTTCCATAATTTCATAATTAATAAAGATTATTTTTATTTTTTTTAACTATGAAAAGACGTTGTTTCTATGTCAAGGCAATTTCAGTCTTCTGTGATGTATATAAAGTGTCATATTGGGATGCAAACTCAAAATTGAATACATTCCAACTCTATATCTGAAATGGTACAGGTGTCTTCTTTTTTTAAGCCCATAACAATATGTGTGAGGTGTATACTTTTGTTTATCATCAGTCTAAGTGTAATTTCGACCTCATAGTGTGGAAATATCACCAAAAACAAAACAGGAAAATCACGTTTTTAACTGCACTGGCCCTTTATCGCTATGAAGGCTCTGGGAAAAGAGGCTACGATTACCATGTGACATACACAGGCCCAGTGGCGACCCATCATTCAGGGCAGCTGTTTTAAGCCCCAGCTGTTTAGCCCAAAAAAATATATACAGTACCAGTCAAAGGTTTGTACACATCATCCATTTCCAGCAGATCTAAAAAGGATGATGGAACAGAATGGGGAGAGGGATGCAGGTTAAAGTTTTACGAATATTCCCTCTAATAAGATGGGAACGTTTCAACATTTGTTGTTTTTTGAATGATCTTCAAAGTGCAGAATGCACGAAAACAAAAACACAATCATAAAACTTAACAAAAGGCATAAAGTAGAAGTAGATTAATCTAAAAATACTGTACATACAGTACCAGTCAACATTTTGGATACACCTACTCATTCCAGGGATTCATTATCTTTACTGTTTTCTACATTGTTGAAAAAATAGTGAAGACTTCAACACTATGAAATAACACATGGAATCATGTAGTAACCAAAAAAGTGTTAAACAAATCAAAATGTATGTTATATTTGAGATTCTTCAAAGTAGCCACCCTTTGCCTTGATGACAACTTTGCACACTCTTGGCATTCTCTCAACCAGCTTCATGGGGTAGTCACCTGGATTGCATTTCAATTATCAGGTGTGCCTTGTTAAATGTTAATTTGTGGAATTTCTTTCTTCTTAATGCGTTTGAGCCAATCAATTGTGTTATGACAAGGTAGGGGTGGTATACAGAAGATAGCCCTATTTGGTAAAAGACCACGTCCATATTATGGCAAGAACAGGTCAAATAAGCAAAGAGAAACGACAGTCCATCATTACTTTAAGACATTGTCTTCAAGTGTTGTCGCAAAAACCATCAAGCGCTATGATGAAACTGGCTCTTATGTGGACTGCCGGGTGCTCCCAGTGGCACAGTAGTCTAAGGCACTGCATCTCAGTGTTAGATGTGTCACGACAGACCCTGATTCGATTTCAGGCTGTATCACAACTTGCCGTGATTGGGAGTCCCATAGGGTGGTGCACAATTGGCCCAGCGTCATCCGGATTAGTGTTTGGCCAGGGTAGGCCATCATTGTAAATAAGAATTTGTTCTTAACTAACTTGCCTGGTTATATAATCATTTAAAAAGGAAAGTAAGACCCAGAGTTACCTCTACTGCAGAGGATAAGTTCCTTAGAGTTACCAGCCTCAGAAATTGCAGCCCAAATAAATGCCTCACAGAGTTCAAGTAACACACACATCTCAACATCAACTGTTCAGAGAAGACTGCTTAATCAGGCCTTCATGGTCAAATTGCTGCAAAGAAACCCTTACTAAAGGACACCAAAAAGAAGAATATACTTTCTTGCGCCAAGAAACACAAGCAATGGACATTAGACCCGGTGGAAATCTGTCCTTTGGTCTGATGAGTACAAATTTGAGATTTTGGGTTCCAACCGCTGTGTCTTTGTGAGTCTCAGAGTAGGTAAACGGATGATCTCCGCATGTGTGGTTCCCACCGTGAAGCTTGGAGGAGGAGGTGTGATAGTGTGGGGGTGCTTTGCTGGTGACACTGTCAGTTATTTATTTAGAATTCAAGGCACACTTAACCAGCATGGTACCAAGCATTCTGCAGTGATACGCCATCCCATCTGGTTTGCGCTTAGTGGGACTACCATTTGTTTTTCAACAGGACAATGACCCAAAACACACCTCCAGGATGTGTAAGGGCTATTTGACCAAGAAGGAGAGTGATGGAGTGCTGTATCAGATGACCTGGCCTCCACAAGTGCTCAGCATATATGGGAACTCCTTCAAGACAGATGGAAAAGCATTCCAGGTTAAGCTGGTTGAGAGAATGACAAGAGTGTGCAAAGCTGTCATCAAGGCAAGGGTACTTTGAAGAA
The DNA here is from genome assembly GCF_018296145.1 of Oncorhynchus tshawytscha. Classification (NCBI taxonomy): domain Eukaryota; kingdom Metazoa; phylum Chordata; class Actinopteri; order Salmoniformes; family Salmonidae; genus Oncorhynchus; species Oncorhynchus tshawytscha. The sequence goes on along the minus strand of NC_056434.1, from coordinate 72,889,701 downwards.
TCTGATGATACTTTGAAGAATCTCAAATATAATTTTTTTATTTATTTGTTTAACACTTTTTTGTTACTACATTATTCCATATGTGGTATTTCATAGTTTTGATGTCTTCACTATTATTCTACAATGTAGAAAATAGTTTTAAAAAACCTGGAATGAGTAGGTATGTCCAAACTTTCGACTGGTACTGTACATATTTGTTATTTTTTGTTGCCTGTTTTGCATGGTACTTTTGCATTAATACGTGTCTCACATACCAGTTTGCAAACAATGTAAAAAAGATTGTATTGAGTTAATAAAGCTGCATACAAACACGGTCTCTTTTTTTCTTTGTTGAGTAAGTCTATCTGAGGTGAAGGGGCACCCAGCGGAAAATACAGAGCATAGGGGTTGGTAATCTTCTCTAGTTGTGCTGTGATTGGCTCAGTGTTCTGTTACTCATGGGGACACTATATTACTGCAACATCTAGAAGGAAAGCTAGAAAGTTCAAACCCCCTTGGGGGCTTTATATTAGAAGTGCCCATCCAAGAAAGATCAAGGTCATTGACCACAGATAAAATGACATCAAATCAATTTATATCTACAGCTTTGATTGGACTGATCATATCAACATCATACTTTCAAAATCTTAGCTAGCAATCTACACAAGCAGTCATCATAAATCAACTTCACAATCTACTGGCAAATCCTTTTCAATCCTTGTCATATGAAGATAAATGATAGATAAAATGTACAGTATCTGTGCTTATCGGCCATTGGACATAAACATTACACGACAAGTTGGAAATTGCAAATTCAACAATGAATGGTTTGGAAGGAATTAGTGGCTAACTGCAAGCGTTGAAAAGCAATCACTATTTTGCTTCCCCTGCCTGCTATTCGGTGGAGAGGGTGTGTGGTCCAAGGGCTTAAGGGTCTCTTTTCCAAGCTTAAAAGGATATACATTCTATGGGCCAGAAAAGGTTGAATACATTGGCCATGCTGTCAATCCAGCATAACTTCAGACACGTTCAAAACAATTGGAAACTCGGAACTGGGTAATCTCCGATGTCAGTGAGTTCAAGGCAACTGGGACTCGAAAAAAATTAGCTCCGACTAGGACAATATGTTTTGAAAGATCATCCAACTCATAATTCCAAGTTGGGAATTAGGGCCTCTTTCTAGAGCCCCGACCTGAAGATCACTGACGTCATGATTCAATGTTGTTTTTTCAGAGTTCCCAGTTGCCTTGAAAGCACCATAAATCTAGAGAATGCTAGACTTTGATGATAAAGTTTCATGACAAAATTTGCCCACAAGAGGGACCGCCAGGCTACTTTCCTGTTCAAGTGAGCACAGCACAAAGTTGAGTTAAAAAATGTATTGTATGCTGCTGCATAAATTATGTAATAGGCCAGGGAGTTATGTATTCTGTAGCTAAGAAAGTAATGCTAAGTGTATGTTGTGTAGTAAGCTGTTAGTAGTCCATGTACCTCACTCTAATAATGAAGTCCCTTTCCCCCTCATAACTTAGCCTACTATTCTGACTTTGTGGTGCACATGTAGCCTGTAGCCTGTTTTATAGACATGTCATCATCAAATTCTGTAAGAGCTTTCATTTTCTGCTTTTATGCCCCCTTAATTTATCCTATGGTTCTGACTTGGTGTACATGGAGAATACTGTAAGAATGGCCCATGTTCTGAATTCTAGCGCTGTACATTTCAAAAGTGCTGAACAAATAGTTATATTGACTACGTCTGTCTTAGCTCGCACATTAATGTCTTAATCAAAATTACGGATTGCCTCTTATCCGCTCATCATTCCCTTATGCCATAGTTTGTACATCTTAATTGTCAGTAGAAACCACATTTGTCACTCGTTTCAGAAAACTAGGCATACTGTATGTCACATGTAACTTTTTTTTTTAAATCAAAATGCATTTTTTGTCAGAAATGCCCTCTGAAACATCTGAATTTCATGTGACTTAATAACAAACTTGCATGCCATTTGTAAATACAAATAAAATTGTTAAATTACGGGCCTAGTTGGTTTAGCCATTGGAAAAGACAGGAACCTTCCCGCTAGCCATGATTGGCTGAGATAATGGTGGGCCGGACATGCCGAGAGACGAGTTCCGATCGGTCTGCCATGTAGCACGCTTCTGCCTATAACATGAGCTTTCTAATGCGGCTTCTTTGAAAGATATCACATAGTAGAACTGCAAAAGTGTTGGTCTCCACTTTCTGGAGGGCTGAGTTCTGAAATCAGTGGAATTAGAGTATGATAGCTATGGAGATGGAGAAATTTTCTGGTGTTTGATTGCAAATATGCAGAGCGAGTCGGAAAGAGAACACAATGAAGGATGTTGTTGTATAAAACACCAGTCTCCAGATTACATCTTCAAACTATGGGCAACCATGGCCTCTGTGACAAAGGGGGAGAAGCATCCATCCATGTATACGGGTAAGATAGTCCAGTTAGCTACATTTTCAGATATTGCACATTTCTAATTTTGTCAGGAAGTCACATTCATTTCAAGTTAAAGCTAGCTAGCTGACGTTACCTGGCTGGCTCGCTAGCTAACGTTACGTGTATGATCTGTGTAGTAATATTAATAGCAAGCTAGCTAACATTGATCCTGGTTGGTTAGTTACCTGCAGATTCATGCAGGGTAGTAATGTTATGAGTTTGTTTAGCTAGCTAACTACAAGTCTAAACAAGAGACTCCACTATGCAAGTAACTATTTCAATAGAATGTTCAAGATGTCACTGCGACAACTGTTGATAGACGTAGCTGGTAAATTCGCTCTGGCTATCTACTCCGATTTCATCTGAGTGTGCCAGAGCACAGAATAACTGACACATTTAAGAATGCTCAACACACGTTGAATATGGCCGGTGTCAGTAAACTTTGGCAAAAAAAGCAGAATTCAATTGTTGCCAGCAGCACAGTCAGAGTCACCAACGCTCAGGATAACATAAAAACAGCCTAACCAGCTCTGCTAGGGTGAGTAAAACGGTCAGAGTGAGCTGTTCTCTCATTTGTGTCTGGAAATAGCTAGCAAGCTAGCCAATGTTAGCCAGTTAACTTGGGTGCTTGACTGCTGTTGATAGGTTAGAATTCTTGAATCAACCATACTCCTCGGCCAGATTGTCCAGTGTGCGTTCAGAATGCTCCATGAGGGAAATGCTCTGAATTTACGAACAGACAATCTGACAACGCTCTGACTTTACGAACGCCCAGAGTGCACTCTGGGAGTCCAGATTGAATTTATGTTGTGACCCGTAGTATAAACCAGCCTTTAGTCTTGAAATCTTTAGTTGTTTAGTACATAGCCTCACATATGAATCCTTAAAGAGATGGGTGGGACTAAGGCTTAAGATGTTGTGAACGATGCTGAATAGGTGTAGACAAAGAACAGCTCTCCAGTAGGTTTACCAAAACATTCAAGGGACATTTTATCAAAAGTGAGGTTACAAGTTTATCAACTTTCAAAGCAGAATTACTTTCCCATTGTTTCTCAACAAGCCGGTTGGTCACATATGTGATTGGAACAGTAGCAATAGAACGTATGATGCAACAAACAAGTCTAAACAGCATTGTTGTCTGAAAAGCTTCTGATGGGAAATAAAGGTCTTCACAATTTTATTCCTCAATTTCACCTTCTATAGCAAACTTCATCATTCAAGCGTCACACGGAACATATCCATAGCCAAACTCATTCCATAAACCATTTTAAATAACAGGTTGCGCTGACAAAACACAAAATGTATGTTAGCGACCTAACGTTTAGAGTTGTTTACAATGTATCACATCTTGGTGAGCATAAGGGAGAAATATAACATTGTTTAGAAAAGAGGTGCGTGTCAGTTAAGGTAACAACAGCTAAATTCTTTATTATGTCAGCCATCTTTGTTTATGTTTGACAAGCGAAATTCCCTAATCCCAGAATACCCTTAATTAAAAAGGCATATAAACAAAGTCAAATTCAAAGACAGCTGCGCCCATTGCCCGAAAAATATAAACTTAGTTTGGCTACTTTTCAGCATTTTACAAATCTTCTATATACTTGTTACAGTGTATACAAGAACCGGAGCATATGACTTGACAAGTCGTTTACAGTTTTTGACAAATCACAAAGCAAAGAAAATGTTATCACCCCACAGATCTTTACCCCAAATACAAGCCTACTGCCTAGCCTAACCATAGCTTGAACGCTAAACAGGGTTTCCAGATTGATTTAGACAAAACCATTTTAGGGGGGTTTGTGGAGGGTTAGTTTCATTTGTGGGTGATTTCAAGTCCATGGGGGTAGAAATGGGGAAGGTATTGTGGGGGGATATGATGCAGGAAATATTACTAATGATGGGAGATTTATCAATAAATGGGGGGCAAACACAGAAGCAGTTTACGAGTTTAAAAACATGTAATCCCTGGGAAGGGGGGTCTGAGCTGGCAATCCTGAGTAACGATAGTCAAGTGAACCATCCCTTCACATCGTTTTGTTATGACATCTTTGGTCTGACAGACATTTACGTGACAACCAGAATGCATTGTATGATGTCACTAAACAGGCCACACAACATAGCTGGCATTTAGCTTAGCATTAGCTCATCATAATCAATACAACATTCCAAAAAGTATTTTACACGCATCATATGTGTCAATTACAATCTATACAAGAATGAGAATGCATGATTTGTCACCTGTACTTCAAAATGTGAATAAAACAGTAAATACATTATGCTCCATACATACATACAGTAGAAACGACACAATATACAGAAACTATAATAATAACATAATAAGGTATTTACTTTGTTAAGAAGGCTGTCACGCCCTGACCTTAGAGAGCCATTTTATTGCTCTATTTGGTTAGGTCAAGGTGTGATGTGGGGTGGGGTGGGCATTCTATGCTTTGTTTTATATATTTGTTTTATTTTATTTCTGTGTTTTGGCCGGGTATGGTTCTCAATCAGGGGCAGCTGTCTATTGTTGTCTCTGATTGGGAATCGTACTTAGGTAGCCCTTTTTCCCTCCTTTCAGTGGGAAAAAGGGCTACCTAAGTATGTTAGTGGCATTATCGCCCAGTTAAGCTTCACGGTCGTTTCTTTGTTTTGTTGTTTTGTTGGTGACATTCATTCAAATAAAAGGAATATGTACACTCACCACGCTGCACTTTGGTCCACTTCTTACGACGCCCGTGACAAAGGCACACATGTCCAAAGTTATTATTAGTATGGAAAACAACAATGGGAAAGCAGGTGCCAGCCGAAAAATGTGCCAGGGGAAAAAAGTTTGTGCAAGTTCTGTTCTGACTGGAGATGCGCAAATGTCTGCATACTTGATCTGGGGAAACACTGGGAAAGTGCTTAGGCTCTCGTCGAAGAGAGAAGTTTGACCGACTCAGTAAAGCAGTAAAGCCTCAAACATAAATTGTGACTGACCGGCTCGATTCGGACTTATGTAGAAAAAATTTAAATTGTGTTTTTTACATTGGATAAAAGTAGAGACTCAGAGCTAGAAAATAGCATATCACACATTACATTTGAAGAACTGAATAAAGGCCTATTTTGTATTGGATCATCCATGCTCAGTACCTATTGTCCAACCTCTTCCTTTTCCTTGCTATTGGAAGTGGTGCAAATTGTATAATGCTTCTCCTTGTTCTACAGAGTCAAGTCACATGAATAGCCGTCCTGAACACACACACACACAAAAACACACTGACTAACTGATCATCTTAAAAAAGTAACGCCCTGGTGCTCACTTGGTCTACTTTCGACGGCAGCAGTAGTAGAAGAGGGATATGGGAAGAGGAATAACATTCAGGAGAGCATGCTCTACACTGCCCTACCCAGCAAAAGAGCAGTAACTGCACATTTAGTGAACAATTAGTTAATGATATTTTTGATTTTTGATACCTGCTTTATCATGTGGACAAATATCCTGCCTCCATTGTGGAGAAAAGGGGAGGTCATGTTTGCAGTGACTGCAAAAAGTTACAGTGAAACCAAGGAAAAAAGCAGTAACTGCCATTCCTCACGTCAGTTTCTGCCTTTTACCTTGGTTTCACTAAGCTTTGGGCTGCAATGTCTATGGTTTACCTTAGTATTATTTATGTTTAGGGTTACGGTTGCAATTAGGGTTACAATTAAGGTTAGGGTTAGGGTTAGGGATTACGGTTAGGGTTAGGATTTAGGGTAAATTATAGTTTAGAGTTTACGTATAGTTTTAGGGTTAGGGAATTGGGGTTAAGGTTAGGTTTAGGGTTAAGGCTAAGGTTATGGTTAGGTTAAGTTTAGGGTTAGGGTTAGATTTAGGGTTAGGGATTAGGGAAAATAGGATTTGGGATGGGAATCAATTCTTTGGTCCCCACAAGGATAGCAATACAAGTGTGTGTGTGTGTGTAAGTGAGTGAGTGAATGTTGGACATGTTCACTCAATCAGAGTCACAGTTGTGACAGTGTTATGATAGTTCTGGGGTACAGGCTTGGTGGGCCAATAATGTCCATTCCCAGTATTGTATCCAGACTTCCTTAGGCTTGTTACAACTAACCCGGACCCTTGTAGCCATTAGCTAGCTTCAATTTTAGCTACATATTACAACTTTAGCATTGCTAACTTACATCAAATACACTGTATCTACACAGACTGGTTATAAACCTGATATAAGTTTGGTGAATCTAACTGCAAAGCAGGTGATGCCGTCACAAAAACAAAATTGATCAAAAAAATAACTTTCTCAATAAAATCTGCAGTCTATCACAAGGTCTTGCTTCTTCGCATGAGGGTTGAGGACTAAACTGAGCATGTGTACAGTTGTGGCCAAAAGGTTTGAGAATTACACAAACATGAATTTTCACAAAGTCTGCTGCCTCAGTTTGTATGATGGCAATTTGCATGAACTCCAGAATGTTATGAAGAGTGATCAGATTAATTGCAATTCATTGCCAAGTCCCTCTTTGCTATGCAAATTAACTGAATCCCCCCCCAAAATTTCCACTGCATTTCAGCCCTGCCACAAAAGGACCAGCTGACATCATGTCAGTGATTCTCTCGTTAACACAGGTGCGAGTGTTGATGAGGCCAATGCTGGAGATCACTCTGTCATGCTGATTGAGTTTGAATAACAGACTGGAAGCTTCAAAAGGAGGGTGGTGCTTGGAATCATTGTTCTTCCTCTGTCAGCCATGGTTACCTGCAAGGAAACACATGCTGTCATCATTGCTTTGCACAAAAAGGCTTCACAGGCAAGGATATTGCTGCCAGTAAGATTGCACTTAAATCAACCATTTATCGGATCATCAAGAACTTCAAGGAGAGCGGTTCAATTGTTGTGAAGAAGGCTTCAAGGTGCCCAAGAAAGTCCAGCAAGCGCCAGGACCATCTCCTAAAGTTGATTCAGCTGCGTGATCGGGGCACCACCAGTACAGAGCTTGCTCAAGAATGGCAGCAGGCAGGTGTGAGTGCATCTGCACGCACAGTGAGGCAAAGACTTTTGGAGGATGGCCTGGTGTCAAGAAGGGCAGCAAAGAAGCCACTTCTCTCCAGGAAAAACATCAGGGACAGACTGATATTCTGCAAAAGGTACAGGGATTGGACTGCTGAGGACTGGGGTAAAGTCATTTTCTCTGATGAATCCCCTTTCCGATTGTTTGGGGCATCCGGAAAAAAGCTTGTCCGAGGGAGACGAGGGGGTTGCTTCTCAGCCAAGGGAGTGAGCTCATTCACAATATTGCCTAAGAGCACAGCCATGAATAAAGAATGGTACTAACACATTCTCCAAGAGCAACTTCTCCCAACCATCCAGGAACAGTTTGGCGACGAACAATGCCTTTTCCAGCATGATGGAGCACCTTGCCACATGGCAAAAGTAATAACTAAGTGGCTCAGGGAAAAAAACATTGATATTTTGGGTCCATGGCCAGGATACCTCCCAGACCTTAATCAAATTGAGAACTTGTGGTCAATCCTCAAGAGGTGGGTGGACAAACAAAAACCCACAAATTCAAACAAACTCCAAGCATTGATTATAAAAGAATGGGCTGCCATCAGTCAGGATGTGGCCCAGAAGATAATTGACAGCATGCCAGGGTGGATTGCAGAGGTCTTGAAAAAGAAGGGTCAACACTGCAAATTTTGACTCTTTGCGTCAACTTCATGTAATTGTCAATAAAAGCCTTTGACACTTATGAAATGCTTGTAATTATAATTCAGTATTCCATAGTAACATCTGACAAAAGTATCTAAAGACATTGAAGCAGCAAACTTTGTGGAAATTAATATTTGTGACATTCTCAAAACCTTTGGCTACGACTGTACATTGAGTCACATGATTCTAGCTTGTTCCTGATTGGAGATATAGAGTACCACAGTATGAGTCATTCATAATACTTATAAAACCTAGTGGTCAAACAAGGAAATGGTTCCAATTGTTTTTCCACAATTTATTTTTCCAATAGGGGATTTTAGAAACATTTAAAATTAGGGCTATGTTTTGTGTAGGCTTACCCTGGCATGATGTTTTGATAACCATGTAAATCTCTTTAGGACAAGGTGAATTTTATCAATATATTTGCCTGTATAAAAAAATCTATGACACAGAGTTGCAAAGAAAAAGCCATATCGCAGACTAGTCAATAAAAAGAAAAGATTAAGATGGCAAAAAGAACACAGACACTGGACCAGAGGAACTCTGCCTAGAAGGCCAGCATCCTGGAGTCGCCTCTTCATTGTTGACGTTGAGACTGGTGTTTTGTGGGTACTATTTAATGAAGCTGCCATTTGAGGACTTGTGAGGCATCTGTTTCTCTAACTAGACACTCTAATGTACTTGTCCTCTTGCTCAGTTGTGCACCGGGGACTCCCACTCCTCGTTCTATTCTGGTTAGAGCCCATTTGCACTGTTCTGTGAAGGCAGTAGTACACAGCGTTGTACGAGATCTTCAGTTTCTTAGAAATGTCTTGCATGGAATAGCCTTCATTTCTCAGAACAAGAATAGACTGACGAGTTTCAGAAGAAAGTTAATTGTTTCTGGCCATTTTGAGCCTGTAATCAAACCCACAAATGCTGATGCTCCAGATACTCAACTAGTCTAAAGAAGGCCAGTTTTATTTCTTCTTTAATCAGTACAAAGGTTTTCATCTGTGCTAGCATAATTGCAAAAGGGTTTTCTAATGATCAATTAGCCTTTTAAAATGATAAATTTGGATTAGCTAACACAACATGCCATTGGAACACAGGAGTGATGGTTGCTGATAATGGGCCTCTGTACACCTATGTAGATATTCCATTAAAAATCATCTGTTTCCAGCTACAATAGTCATTTACAACATTAACAATGTCTACACTGTATTTATGATCAATTTCATGTTATTTTAATGGTAAAAAAAGTGTTTTTTCTTTCAAAAACAAGGACATTTCTAAGTGACCCCAATCTTTTGAACGTTAGTGTATACAGTTGTTGGAGTACAATTGGAGAACAACTCATGAGCCCACCTCCTGCATGGCTCACACCTAATTCAGTCCCCTTCTGTGACTGAAAAGAGGGGGAGAGATATCAATTGAAAAGCTCTCTCTTAAAAACGCAGCTAGCTGTTTAGCTACAGTTGAAGTTGGAAGTTTACATACACCTTAGCCAAGTACATTTAAACTCAGTTTTTCACAATTCCTGACATTTAATCCGAGTGAAAATTCCCTGTCTTATGTCAGTTAGGATCACCACTATTTTAAGAATGTGAAATGTCAGAATAATAGTAGAGAGAATGATTATTTCAGCTTTTATTTATTTCATCACGTTCCTAGTGGGTCAGAAGTTTACATACACTCAATTAGTATTTGGCAGCATTGCCTTTAAATTGTTTAACTTGGGTCAAACATTTTGGGTAGCCTTTCACAAGCTTTCCATAATAAGTTGGGTGAATTTTGGCCCATTCCTCCTGACAGAGCTGGTGTAACTGAGTCAGGTTTGTATGCCTCCTTGCTCACACACGCTTGTTCAGTTCTGCACACAAATCTTATATAGGATTGAGGTCAGGGCTTTGTGATGGCTGACCCAATACCTTGACTTTGTTGTCCTTAAGCCATTTTGTCACAACGCAAGTATGCTTGGGGTCATTGTCCATTTGGAAGACCCATTTGTGACCAAGCTATAACTTCCTGACTGATGTCTTGAGATGTTGCTTCAATATATCCACATCATTTTCCTTCTGCATGATGCCATCTATTTTGTGAAGTGCACCTGTGCACGATATAGGACTCGTTTTACTGTGGATATAGATACATTTGTACCTGTTTCCTCCAGCATCTTCACAAGGTCCTTTGCTGTTGTTCTGGGATTGATTTGCACTTTTCGCACCAAAGTACGTTCATCTCTAGGAGACAGAACGCGTCTCCTTCCTGAGTGGTATGATGGTTGCATGGTCCCATAGTGTTTATACTTGCGTACTATTGTTTGTACAGATTAACGTGGTACCTTCAGGCATTTGGAAATTGCTCCCAAAGATGAACCAGACTTGTGGAGGTCTACAATTTTTTTCTGAGGTCTTGGCTGATTTCTTTGGATTTTCCCAAGATGTCAAGCAAAGAGGCACTGAGTTTGAAGGTTGGCCTTGAAATATATCCACAGGTACACCTCCAATTGTCTCAAATGATGTCAATTAGCGTATCAGAAGCTTCTAATGCCCTGACAGAATTTCTGTAATTTTCCAAGCTGTTTAAAGGCACAGTCAACTTAGTGAATGTAAACTTCTGACCCACTGGAATTGTGATACAGTGAATTATAAGTGAAATAATGTGTCTGTAAACAATTGTTGGAAAAATTACTTGTGTCATGCGCAAAGTAGATGTCCTAACCGACTTGCCAAAACTATAGTTTGTTAACAAGAAATTTGTGAAATGGTTGAAAAATGAGTTTTAATGACTCCAACCTAAGTGTATGTAAACCTCCGACTTCAACTGTATATGACATAAAATGCTGTTTAGAATAGCTAAAAGGCTATAAAGTATCATTAACTGTAAAGCTATCAGTCACTAGTGGAAACATTAACAACTGCAATTAAGTTACATTATCTTTTTAATGTATTTTACCTCAAGAAGATCTGGTAGTAAGGTTGCTAGCTAGCACTCCTAGCAGATTATGCGAACTAGCTAGCCGGCTAGCATTTACTGCTAGTGAAGTTGCTAGCTAGCAAGTTAGCATAAACTAGCGTTAACTGGGATATGCATTGTCTAAATGACAGGTAGAAAAACATTAAATCAAATCAAATCAAAGTGTATTTGTCACGTGTGCCGAATACAACAGGTAGACCTTACAGTGAAATGCTTACTTACATGTCCTAATCAACAGTGACATTTTTAAGTAAAAATTAGGTATTAGGTGAACAATAGATAAGTAAAGAAAAAAAACAATAGTTAAAAAGACAGTGAATAATAACAGTAGCAAGGCTATATACAGTGGCGAGGCTATATACAGGCACCAGTTAGTCAGGCTAATTGAGGTACTATGTAGGTATGGTTAAAGTGACTATGCACATATGATAAATGAAATAGCAGTAGTGTCAAAGAGGGATTGGCGGGTGGTGGGTGGCGGGTGGCGGGACACAATGCAGATAGTCCGAGTAGCCATTTGATTACCTGTTCAGCAGTCTTATGGCTTGGGGGTAAAAGCTATTGAGAAGCCTTTTGGTCCTAGACTTGGAGCTCCGGTAACGCTTGCCATGCGGTAGTAGAGAGAACAGTCTATGACTGGGGTGGCTGTGGTCTTTGACAATTTTTAGGGCCTTCCTCTGACACCACCTGGTGGAGAGGCCCTGGATGGCCCCAGTGATGTATTGGGCCATACGCACTACCCACTGTAGTGCATTGCGGTTAGAGGCCGAGCAGTTGCCATACCAGGCAGTGATGCAACCAGTCAGGATGCTCTCAATGTTGCAGCTGTAGGGCCTTTTGAGGATCTGAGGACCCATGCCAAATCTTTTTAGTTTCCCGAGTGGGAATAGACCTTGTCGTGCTTTGTCGGCTTTACGACTGTCTTGGTGTGTTTGGACCATTCTAGTTTGTTGGTGATGTGGACACCAAGGAACTTGAAGTTCTCAACCTGCTCCACTACAGCCCCGTCGATGAGAATGGGGGCGTGCTCGGACCTCGGTTTCCTGTACTCCACAATCATCGCCTTAGTCTTGGTTACGTTGAGGGATAGGTTGTTATTCTGGCACCACCCGGCCAGGTCTCTGACCTCCTCCCTATAGGCTGTCTCGTCATGGTCAGTGATCAGGCCTACCACTGTTGTGTCGTCTGCAAACTTAATGATGATGTGAGAGTCATGCCTGGCCATGCAGTCGTGGGTGTACAGGGAGTACAGGAGGGGACTGAGCACGCACCCCTGAAGGGCTCCAGTGTTGAGGATCAGCGGGGCAGATGTGTTGCTACCTACCCTCACCACCTGGGGGCGGCTCGTCAGGAAGTCCAGGATCCAGTTGCAGAGGGAGGTGTTTAGTCCCTGATTTAGCTTAGTGATGAGCTTTGAAGGTAATATGGTGTTGAACGCTGAGCTGTAGTCAATGAATAGCATTCTCACGTAGGTGTTCCTTTTGTCCAGGTGAGAAAGGACAGTGTGGAGTGCACTAGAGATTGCATCATCTGTGGATCTGTTTGGGTGGAATTGAAATTGGAGTGGGTCTGGGGTTTCTGGGATAATGGTGTTGATGTGAACCATTGCCAGCCTTTCAAAGCACTTCATGGCTACGGACGTGAGTGCTACAGGTCTGTAGTCATTTAGGCAGGTTGCCTTAGTGTTCTTGGGCACAGAGACGGTGGTGGTCTTGAAACATGTTGGTATTACAGACTCAATCAGGGACATGTTGAAAATGTCAGTGAAGACACCTGCCCGGAGCACACGTCCTGGTAATCCATCTGGCCCCACGGACTTGTGAATGTTGACCGCTTTTAAAAGTCTTACTCACATTGGCTACGGAGAGCATGATCACACAGTCATCGACAAGAGCTAATGCTCTCATGCATGCCTCAGTGTTGCTTGCCTCGACGCGAGCAAAGAAGTGATTTAGCTCATCTGGTAGGCTCGTGTCACCGGGCAGCTCGCGGCTGTGCTTCCCTTTGTAGTCTGTAATAGTTTGCAAGCCCTGCCATATAAGGCGAGTGTCGGGGCCAGTGTAGTACGATTCAATCTTAGCCCTGTATTGGCGCTTTGCCTGTTTGATGGTTCATCGGAGGGTATATCAGAATTTCTTATCAGCTTCCGGGTTAGAGTCCCGCACCTTGATAGCGGCAGCTCTACCCTTTAGCTCATTGTGAATGTTGCCTGTAATCCATGGCTTCTGGTTGGAGTATGTACGTACAGTCACTGTGGGGATGACGTCCTCGATACACTTATTGATAAAGTCAGTGACTGATGTGGTGTACTCCTCAATGCCATCGGAAGAATCCCGGAACATGTTCCAGTCCGTGATAGCAAAACAGTCCTGTAGTTCAGCATCTGCTTCATCTGACCACTTTTTTATAGACCTGCTGCTTCCTGCTTTAGTTATTGCTTGTAAGCAGAATAGCGAGGATAGAATTGTGGTCAGATTTACCAAATGGAGGGCGAGGGAGAGCTTTGTACACATCTCTGTGTGTGAAGTACAGGTGATCTAGAATTGTTTTCCCTCTGGTTGCACATTTGACATGTTGATAGAAATGAGGTAAAGCTGATTTAAGTTTCCCTGCATTAAAGTCTCCGGCCACTAGGAGCGTCGCCTCTGGGTGAGCGGTTTCCTGTTTGCTTCTTTCCTTATACAGCTGACTGAGTGCGGTCTTAGTTCCCCCGCCCCCCACGTCTTACCGGAGTGTGCAGTTCTATCTAGCCGGTGCAGCATATATCCTTATAGCTGAATATCCATGTCATCATTCAGCCACAATTACGTGAAACATAAGATGTTACAGTTTTTAATGTCCCGTTGGTAGGATATTCGTGATCGTACCTTGTCTAATTTATTGTCCAATGATTGTGTGTTGGCGAGTAACATTGACAGTAACGTCAGCTTTCCTACTCGCCTTCTGCGGATCCTTACGATGCACCCAGCTCTGTGTCCTCTGTACCTGCATCTCTTTCTCTTGCCAATAACAGGGATGTTGGCCTTGTCAGGTGTTCGCAGTATATCCTGTGCTTCCTGTTTGTTGAAGAAAAAATATTTTTCTAATCCGAGGTGAGTGATGGCTGTCCTGATATCCAGAAGCTCTTTTTTGCCATAAGATACGGTGGCAGAAACATTATGTACAAAAAAGTTACAAATAACGCAACCCCCCACCCCACACAGAATAGCACAATTGGTTAAGAGCCCCTAAAACTTCTGCCATTTCTTCTGGCGCCATTTTCCTCATTAATAACCATAAAGGGGTAGATTGGGGGCCAGTTGCCTCCATCACACTCATCCAATATATTATTACTTTACAAAAAAAATTCTCAATTTATCTCTCTAAACAAGTGGATTATTTATCTTAAGGCTTTCCTATTTGTATAATTAAAAAATGTATTATTATAAATCTAACTTCATTTAAATATATATAACTTTTTCAAAATGTCAAAGAATTTGGTCAACTTACCACAAAATCGTTTTGTTGAAATATCTCCAAAAGTTGTGATGACACAGGATATTTTTTGTTGAGTAAGAGCTGTGGCAGCCATGAAAAGTTTTGGAGAAATAATTTGGTGACATCTTGTGGTCTTAATCTGAATTACAGGAGGGGCTAGTTACCCCCTAGTACCTTGTACTACAAAATGTTCCAAATGTTTGCTGGATATTTCAACTCTGTATGGCAAGCGTGAATGTTTGACTGAAAACCTTTATGAGGCTGCTTTGAGCCACAGCTAGTTCTAGCTAGGTTAACAATATAATCATATCATCACATCATTGTTTCCGCGAGACAGCGCGTTATCAAGAATCGTCACGGTCAACTGAAGAATCTTTGTGTGCGCACCACTACGTTGACAAGACAAAAAACTACAGGAAAGACGGTGCCCATTTCAAGCGTATCTTTCTAAAACATGTAAAGTTATTTCAGAATATTTAGGAAAGTTAGCGGGCTAACATATTAGTCCGGCTTTGTACGCCTCATGTCTGTGTGTTTTATCTCAAAGCACGCGCACACGCACGCACACTTTTTTATAAAGTAGTAATCACAGGTTGTTTTGGATTACTATTTTTCAATTATAATATTCATAGTGTATGAAGTACTTCTCAGGCTGCTGTATCTGTTTCATGTCACAATACAAATAATGCGAATGCTGTATCTGGTGCTGTGACATTACATCTTGGATTAAATGGACAGATCTATGTAACATGTTAGGAGAAAGAAACGGTTTCATCACCCAGATCATAACATGTTGTGGTGAGTAGTCTTTTGTCCTGCACCATAGGAGAGTTCTGCCGCTAAAGGGAAGGATAAGAGCACAAGGCGCCACGGGTATAAGGTTCCCCTGAGCAACGATGAAAGTTTCAACCTGCGGCACATGGGTGTAACTTTAACTGGAATAATGTGGATCAAAGACTGACAAACAAAGTGGGTGGAAATGCTGGAGTAGTGTCTGTGTTCGAGTAAAGGACGTTCACCAGAGAGGGATAGCGTTTATGAAACGCAGACAGAGAAACTGTAATTAATTACTGAGATAGTGTGTTTGTGCTCCTGAAGCTACTGAATTAAATTATCAACATTATTAACACTGTATAACATCTGTGACATATTTACATTGGTGTTATTTACATTATTTATTTAAGTAAATCGGTGGCAAATTA
This sequence comes from Oncorhynchus tshawytscha, assembly GCF_018296145.1. Lineage (NCBI taxonomy): Eukaryota > Metazoa > Chordata > Actinopteri > Salmoniformes > Salmonidae > Oncorhynchus > Oncorhynchus tshawytscha. Next base: position 72,873,930 of record NC_056434.1, on the reverse strand, counting down.
ACAGTGCAACTTATTGTACTTTATAGAAAATATTCAAGTTCGAACTCCTGCAGTCTCAGATTTATCAAAGCTGCATTTATTCAATAAACAACTATTCAAAATAAGTGTTTGTTCCCTGAAATCCTGTCAGAAATGTGGTCTTGAAATCTGTGGCATACATGAACTCATCAGAGGGGACCAGTTCTATGTGGAAGTGTAACCTTTACACTGCAATTGAACTTCCACATACACATGTTATGAAAGGTCCCAGGTGCCCCCTGATCTTCTGACATTGATTTGAAGACTTGCTACTTTATTAGGTACTAAGCCCTTTAAACGTGTCCTATACTGTGGCATGTTATGAGCCAATGCTTCATTGTCCAGCTTTATTGAGAGTCGGTGTACGCACAGTCTCCACCATTTCCCCAGAGTGAGGTCATGGTTGTAGGAAGAAGAGACGATCCAAGTGCAATTTTGTCTCTCTTATCTGTTGTTATAACAGAAGGATTCCAATAAGCCAGGGAATGGCCTATTCAGGTGTTATTCATAAAAAATTTAAGCAAAGATATATGTGTTTTATCTTCACTTCATATATATTAATTTTGATTGTGAAACAAAAAATAAGTAACTATCCTATTGAATAATTGTTAACATGCCACAAGTTTGCATTTTCCCTGTAAAAAAAATTGTCTTGGAAGTAAGTGAGATGAAACCAAATGTATAGGTTGCTCAATTGCATGTGTGGAATCTGTTCATCTGAACATTTCATAGAAATAATGGGTTTGTAAAGATTAAAGAGTGTCTTGATGGGTCCTCCCTGTTTTTGCAAAGTTCCTCAATGAGTCAATACAATGTCAGGTGCACAAGCAGTTGATGCTTAGAATACATACTGACCCAGTCACATGTGAATTAAGACAGTAAGTTGTTCACATTGTTTTAGACTGATCTTTCAAAATGGCCTGTATGCTATAGGAGAGCTGCTATGGCTATAAGGACTATGAATAGAGTTCGCCAACGTGTAGTCCTAAATTCCAGAAATAACTTACCTCTGGTTTGTTCAGCCACCTCTATGGTAAAAATGAATGGGGAAATAAACGCCTAAAATAAGGTATGAGGTTAACACAGGTTTAGGAGATCTATGAGATAATAGCAGTCAGCATGACCTTTATGAAGTATGAAGCCTTAATGTGATATTTTTTTTACGACATAAATTCATCACAATTCCCAAAAATGTATGCTAGTTGATGAATATTATCGCATAGAACAAAACGTATAAGGTCTCCTAAGCCTGTGTCTATTGCATACCTCATTTCGGCGTTTATCCAAAACTGCATTCATTTTCTTCATAGGCTTTGTCCAATGAACCATGGCGGAATTATTGCCTACCTATAGACGCCATTACTATTTCTCTCTATAGTCAGTGACATAACGCCATCTAGTGGAATTCAATATACCAAAGACAATGACATTCCTTTGTATCTTATTGAAACTACAGAGTATGAATCAGTGCGGTAAGGTACTCAAGTAAAAATACTTTAAAGTACTACTTAAGTAGTATTTTGGGGTATCTGTACTTTACTTTACTATTCATATTTTTGAAAACTTTTACTTTTACCCCACGACATTCCAAAAGAAAATAATGTAATTTTTACTCCATACATTTTACCTGACACCCAGAAGTACTCTTTACATTTTGAATGCTTAGCAGGACAGGAAAATTGTTCAATTCACACACTTATCAAGACAATCAATCACAAACGCATCTTTTGTAAATGATATCTGAGTGTTGGGAGTGTGCCCCTGGCTATCCATACATTTTAAAAACAAGAAAATGGTTCTGCCTGCATTGCATGATTTATACTTTCACTTTCGATTATTAAGTATATTTTAGCAATCATGTTTACTCTTGATACTTAAGTATATTTAGAACAAAATACTTTTAGACTTTTACTCAAGTAGTATTTTACTGGGTGACTTTCACTTTTACATGAGAAACTTTCTTTTAAGGTATCTATACATTTTACTCAAGTATGACAATTGGGTACTTTTTCCACCACTGATGACTATACAGTACCATTATAGAGCTTTACAAATGCCCTGTGTGTTATTTAAGAAAGCAAAAGAAGAGTAAATAAAGTAGACACAAGTGCAGGTAATTATATACCCTACACATAATCTATGTAGCACTTGTGCAACTTTACTAATTGACCATGTTAGGTATTGTTATATAATAAAGAAACAAAAAAACAGAATATTATCTTATGAGCTGTTATATAGACCCATAGGGCTCTTTAGTAGGTCTGCAGTGAGACAGTTTTGAAGGCCAGTTTTATTAACAAGCCAGACCAAGACCAAACCCTCAGGCCTCATATATCTCTCAGTTTCTCCTCTCTACTTGCAAGAGGAGAGGAGAAAAAACAACAACAGAGAAATAATGAGAAAAGCACAGAAGCCAAGCAAGAGTCAGTACTGAATAATTGATTGTGTTTGTCTTTTCTGTTGTGTGTGAAGACCGAGGGTTGGGCAGAGCTCATGCCCCTGAGCTGACCAGATAGGTCCAGTGGATTGTGTCTGAGACTGACCAGGGGAGAGGGGGAGGGGTGAGTGGAATGGAATGGAATGGAGGAATGGGGCGACAGCGAATCCAGAAGGTTTCATTTATCTATGTGATACCGTATTGTGTGTTATATACGTGAGTTTGAGTGTAGCTGCTCAAGTGACAAGAGGCTTCTTTACTGGGGCAAAACACACTGAATATCGTATACCGTATATCGCCTCCTCAAGTATACTGTTAGCCTCTCTCCACAGACATTCATACACACAATATCTAGCTTGAGATTTTGGTGGCTCATCAAAATAGTATACCATAGGTCAAAGTGGCTTAAAATGATGGTTAAACTATGCATGATACTGATATCACATGCTATTTTCTGATTGCACAACTGTATGGTTTGGTAAAAAAACAAAAGCATGAACTGGGTGGTTCGAGCCCTGAATGCTGATTGGCTGAAAGCTGTGATATATCAGACTGTATACCACGGGTATGACAAAACATGTATTTTTACCGCTGATCTAATTACATTGGTAACCAGTTTATAATAGCAATAAGGCACCTCGGGGGGTTGTGGTATATGGCCAATATAAGAGCAGTATCCAGGCACTCCGTGTTGCATCGTGCATAAGAAAGTCGTGGTATATTGGCCATATACCACACCCCCTCGTGCCTTATTGCTTAAATATGAACACCTAAGTGGATCTTATCTTTATGTAGTCATATAATATGAAAAGATACTCACTGATGACTTTTATGAGTGAGACAAGGTTGTTGCTGAGGGGCCTAAGTGACCCTACACAGTACACGTGTTCTAAGAGAGAAACAATGTCAATCACGGGAGGTTGGTGGTACCTTAATTGGGGAGGGCAGGCTCGTGGTAATGGCTGGAGCGGAATAGTATTAAATACAAATGTGTTTGATGACATTCCATTCGCTCTGTTCCAGCCAATGTTATGACCTGTCCTCCCCTCAGAAGCCTCCTGTGATGTCAGCATACCTTTATTGTGAGTGTGCCAGTAATGAGGCATATTTTTCTGGGGGAAATGGCAGCTTCTCCTGAGGCACCATGTCTACTGAATGTGATCCTTGATAAAACAGGAGGCTCACCAATCAATCTCTCTATGTGGCCCACAGCCATAGAAAGCCACTGCTCCAAATGTTTGCCTTGCGTCATAGTGACAAGTTAACATACAGGCAGCAGAGTAACCATCCACAAGCAGCCTCTAGCTGTCTTATAATGAATTCCCAAAGGGATTGGGAACTATCGAAGTCAGTGTTGTTACTGGAGGCTCGGAATAAAGTCAACAGATCTCCTTTAACCCACTGTTCCCCGGGCGCCGATGACGTTGATGTCGATTACGGCAGCCCCCCGCACCTCTCTGATTCAGAGGGGTTGGGTTAAATGCGGAAGACACATTTCAGTTGAATGCATTCAGTTGTGCAACTGACTAGGTATCCCCCTTTTCTTTTACTTTCCTTTCCCTTATACCTTACAGAGCATTTGCACACACACCCCATGCACACACTCACCCCATGTACACACACACACACACACACACACACACACACACACACACACACACACACACACACACACACACACACACTCACACACACACACACACACACACACACACACACACACACACACACACACACACACACACACACACACACACACACACACACACACACACACACACACACACACACACACGCACACGCACACGCACACACACACACACACACACACACACACACACACACACACACAATAAAGGCTTAGGAAGGAGAAAACATGAAAAATACAATGCACACTGGTTATGTACACCAATTCAATAGAAAAATCACACCAACTATTATAGAAAAATCACAGTAAACATAATTTCTATGATGGTGTGAAATTGGGGCTTTTCAGTTAAGTAACTTAAAATTTGTGGAGATTTTTGACAGAGGAATTTAAATTCTAAGAACTTAGAATAATGTATCCAAATGTCGACTAGATGTCCCTTGTGGACCATCTATCACAGTAGGCAATACAGTGCTTTCAGAAAGTATTTACACCCCTTGACCTTATCCACATTTTGTTGTGTTACAGCCTGAATTTAAAATGGATTAAATTGGGATTTTGTGTCATTGGCCTACCCACTTCCCCATAATAAACTACCCCACACTACCCCATAATGTCAATGTGGAATTATGTTTTAAAAATGTGTACAAATTAATTAAATATGAAAAGCTGAAATGGCTTGAGTCAGTAAGTATTCAACCTATGTTATGGCAAGCCTAAATAGGATCAGGAGTAAAAATGTGCTTAACAATTCACATAATAAGTTACATGGACTCACTTTGTGTGCAATAATAGTACTTAACATTATATTTGAATGACTACCTCATCTCTGTACAGAGGAGATTGGTGTCACCTTAATTGGGGAGAACGGGCTCATGTTAATGACTGGAGCGGGATCAGTGGAATGGTATCAAATACATCATACACATGGTTTCCAGGTGTTTGATGCCATTCCATTTGTGCCGTTCCAGCCATTATTACGAGCGATTCTCCCCTCAGCAGTCTCCACTGTGTCATGACGTTGGCCTGGGGGTAGGTTTATGACCGTCATAAATACCTCTCCCCCCCTTTTTCCTCTCTCTACCCTACTGATGTTACATTTGAAAACCCCTTAGTTAACATAGAGATTCTGGGAACATCAGAAGGTGGGGAAAAATGAACTATATTCTGGTAATCCGACCAATTGAACATATGCAGTGGTACTTAATGAATATGATGTCAGTTCGTTTGTCATCTGATACATTCTCATCAATGATAAGATGACATAAACTCTACAGTGTAAAGTCTACACATCAGAGTTATCGGATTCACATGGAATTGTTGTTCAATTTAAATGTTTGAATATTAAATTATTTGTGATGGGATGAAATGTGATTTTAGCTTCTAAAATGTGAGAATTGGGTTTTCATGAATGAATTAGGCCCGACTCAGTGGCCCGCCCACGTGAAGAGACATAGGTTGTAAACTATGAAACACACCCCTTTTCTCCCTCCACTATATAAGCCCTTGACGAAAATGTAACCTCCTGTTCCGAGGATGTGAGGACGACGGTCCGATGTCAGAATGGTTCAGATAATAACTACAGAATGAAGCCAACATCAGCGTGAGCTTTGGTTGCGAATGGTATGAACTTTGAACTCTTATTCACTACAGAAGTGATACCTCCTAACCATTGAGTTAGCAACAGCAACTGCAAACAAGGGTTAAGAAGGAACAGACAGAGTATCCCGTCTATCACACAACGACGTTACTACAACGTATTCAATTGACCACCAGAGACATTCTTCAAAGGACTCGGTTTGGCAACACGGCCTTCCATCTACCACCAACCTACCGAAGCGCAGCTCAGAGTAAATATTTATTGCATTTTCCTTCTCTAAATGGGTGGTAATTTGGAATGCATAAGATACTGTATTTACGATAGCACAGCTTCTTCCTTTGTCCCTCAGTCTTCCCGCTTTTTCACTCAAACCCAGCCCCTTTTCTTTTTTGTAACCAGCGGTCATATCTGTTCCGCCCGCTAGGGGCGTTTTCCTTAATGACGTAATTTGTAATCAAGGTATAATTCATTCTTTGTATATGTAATTCTGTGTGAGTAGTTAGGTATTTAGTAAATAAATAATTCAACCCAATTTTGTATTGCTGATACAACTTCAACAAGAATTTACAACTTTCAGATGAGACTGAATTAAGGTGACTATTAATATTGACTGCTATTGATGTAAAATATTACTAGGTCTTTAGAGTTTATTCGGACGATAACAGCTCTATAAATATTATTTCGTGGTGCCCTGACTCTCTAGTTAATTACATTTACATGATTAGCTCAATAAGGTAATATTAATTACGGAGAAATTATTCTATAGAATAGCATGTCATATCACTTAATCCGGCATAGCCAAAGACACGACAACTGTCTCTGTACCCCACACATGCAAATAAAATATCTGTAAGGTCCCTCAGTCGAGCAGTGAATTTCAAGCACAGATTTAACCACAAAGACCAGAGAGGTTTTCCAATGCTTCACAAAGAAGGGCACATATTGACGGGTAAAAATCAAAAAGCAGGCATTGAATATACTTTTGAGCTGAAGTTATTCCTTACACTTTGGATGGTGTATCAATACACCCAGTCACTACAAAGATACAGCCATCCTTCCTAACTCAGTTGCCGGAGAGGAAGGAAACCGCTCAGGGATTTCACCATGAGGCCAATGGTGACTTTAAAACAGTTACGGATTTTAATGGCTGTGATAGGAGAAAACTGAGGATGGATCAACACCATTCTAGTTACTCCACAATGCTAACCCAATTGATAGAGTGAAAAGAAGGAAGACTGTACAGAATAAAAATATTCAAAAAAAATGCACCCTGTTTGCAATAAGGCACTAAAGTAAAACTGCAAAAAATGTGGCAAAGAAATTAAATATTAAATATAATAATGTGCAAAAATTGTACAATCTAGGTGTGCAAAGCTCTTAGAGACTTACCCAGAAAGACTCACAGCTGTAATAACTGCTAAAGGTGATTCAAACATGTATTGACTCAGGGGGTTGAATACTTACAGTACCAGTCAAAGTTTGGACACCCCTATTCATTCTAGGGTTTTTCTTAATTTTTTTGGTGTTTTCTACATTGTAGAATAATAGTGAAGACATCACAACTATGAAATAACACATATGGAATCATATAGTAACCAAAATTGTTAAACAAATCTAAATATATTTTAGATTCTTCAAAGGAGATACTGTACCCTTTGCCTAGATGACAGCTTTGCACACTCTGTATGTAATCAAGATATATTAGTGTTTATTTTTCAGTCTTTTTTTTAAATTAAATGTTTAAATCAATTTTAATTCCACTTTGTAAGACAACATATTCAAAAAGTCAAGGGATGTGAATACTTTCTGAAGGTCCTGTATCTCTTCAAAGTGTGACTCAAGTTACTAAAATGATCTGTTTTCGTAGGCTTAAAGTACACTATATATATACAAAAGTATGTGGACGCCACTTCAAATAGTGGTCTCGGGTATTTCAGCCACACCCATCGCTAACAGGTGTATAAAATCAAGCACACCGCCATGCAATCTCCATAGACAAACACTGGCAGTAGAATGGCATTACAGAAGAGCTCAGTGACTTTCAACGTGGCACCATCATAGGATGCCACCTTTCTAATAAGTCAGTTCGTAAAATGTCTGCCCTGCTAGAGCTGACCAGGTCAACTGTAAGTGCTGTTATTGTGAAGTGGAAATGTCTAGGAGAAACAATGTCTCAGCCATGAAGTGGTAGGCCACACAAGCTCACAGAACAGAACCATAGAGTGCTGAAGCAGGTAGCGCAAAAAAATAGTTTGTCCTAAGTTGTAACACTCACTACCGAGTTCCAAACTGTCTCTGGAAGCAACGTCAGCACAATAACTGTTCTTCGGGAGCTTCATGAAATGGGTTTCCATGGCCGAGAAGCTGCACACAAGCCTAAGATCACCAAGCGCAATGCCAAGCGTCGGCTGGAATGGTGTAAAGCTCGCCGCCAATGGACTCTGGAGCAGTGGAAAAGTGTTCTCTGGAGTGATGAATCAAGCATCGCCGTCTGATGGCCGAATCTGGGTTTGGCGGATGCCAGGAGCACAATTGCATAGTGCCAACTGTACAACATACAATTACATTCTAGAAGATTCGGTGCTTCCAACTTTGTGGCAACAGTTTGGGGAAGGCCCTTTCCTGTTTCAGCATGACAATGCCCCTGTGCACAAAGTGAGGTCCTGACAGAAATGGTTTGTCGAGATCAATGTGGAAGAACTTGACTGGCCTGCACAGAGCCCTGACTTAAACTCAAACACCTTTGGGATGAATTGGAACGCTGACTGTGAGCCAGGACTATATGCCCAACATTAGTGCCTGAACTTACTAATGCTCTTGTGGCTGAATGGAAGGAAGTCCCCGCAGCAATGTTCCAACATCTAGTGGAAAGCCTTCCCAGAAGAGTGGAGGCTGTTGTAGCAGCAAAGGGGGGACCAACTCCATATTAATGTCCATGATTTTAGAATTAGATGTTCGAAGCGCAGGTGTCGACATACTTTTGGCCAGTGAAAATCTCATGTTTAAAATCTGATAATCTAGTAACTCATAGCCAAATAATGTTGTTCACTCATCCGATATTTGAATTTTCGGCCAGAGCATAAGTTAGATTTTTGAAAAAATTCAAAAACCTGACCTCAAACTTGTGTCTGAAACAGACTGGGCGAGTTTGTTTTGCATGGCCTGGTTCCCCTGGTGGGTGGAGATTTCACTTAAGGACCAGGCAATGGAATGGTCTAAAATGTACAAACTCCACACATCCGGGGCACCGGTTCATGCAAAACAAACTTGCCCAGTGTTTAAAAAATGCTAGCTATTTCCTCATAGAAGATGTTGTCATGTTTTTGGCTGAGACTTCTCATTGGCTCATTGGCTGAGCAGGCAAATAAGCGGTTTACTTTCATTAATATTTTTATTGACCAGTGTTATGATACTGATGTATAGTTTATTGTTCACTGCTCGGCGACACAAAACACAATTACATTACTGATTGCTTGTCGCAACAGATGGTTTATTTACATAGCAGGTTGTGGATTAATGTGTCAGGTTAGGTGAATTAGTGTGGCAGGTTAGGAGAACTAAGGCAGCATGTTAGGTGTATTAGCATAGAAGGTTAGGAGAATGAGGTTAAGGTTAGGAAAATGGTTAGGCTTAGCTATAATGCTACGACGCGAAGGTTAGGCTTAGCTATAATGCCACTAGACGAAGCTTTAGGCCTACTCCATCTAGCCACAAAGGTAAAACTTAAACAAACCATATGTGGCAACAAACCATCAGAATCATAATACCCCTTCAAAGTAGGATTATACATATGCAAATAAATTATGACTGGTCATTGGTCAGAATAATCCAAATCATATTGTGATGTCATGCTGTGGGCCCAAAACTCCATCCCACCAGAACAGGCTATTATTACAGGTGTATTTTTTTTTTCAAAAAGTTCTTACACTAAAGGGGCATTATCAAATTTTTTGAGTACAATTTCAGTGTTATTTCAACCTCAATAGGATGGAAATATATATGTTTTTTAAACGGAAAATCAAGTTTTTGATTGCCATGTTGACACTGCCGGTGCAATAAAGGTAGCCACCAGGTGTCACAATAAACAAATAAAAAGTTGTTTCTTATAAACATTTTTATTTTTCCCGTAAATAATATATGGTACATTTCATTCACATTTCTTATATTTCATAATATTATTTCAACACACATTATTGTTCCTCAAATTGGCTCTAACAGTAGTAGCCAGTCACTTGAATTGCTTTACAGACTCTTTGAATTGGTAGGCTTCTTAGGTTACATTTACAATGCCTTAACTTGAACTTCAGTGATCAACATGAGGGGTGAGGAGCCATTTTAATTGATCCAGTTTTTCTGTTGTCTCAATTAAGTTTTAAGGAGTAGGGCCAACTGACTCAAATACAGATGGATGATAGATAACTGAAATATGCTTGGAAGCGTGTCGAAATGACGTCATTGTGTTATGCAATGTGCGCCATTTTGGATGGAAAAAATCACGGACGATTTCCGTGATCCCTGACTCCTCACTTTGCCTGTGAATGTTGACTATTTTTTACCTCACGCAAGTTGCATTGGTTGAATAAACAGTGCAATCCGTGTTCAGTAATAGCTAACTCTGCTAAATGAAACAATGGCAGGTAAGCTACTTATGTAGCCGGGAAAGGGTCCCAATACCACTTACTGCTGTGTGGCCTGAATGCAAGTTTTAAATTACACAGCATTTGACTCTAAATGGGTTGGTGAACTGACGCTAGCGAAGTAATGATTCCAATATTATTGTTATGCAGGAGTTGCCGGTGGAAATGATTTTCAGTGGTGTTTCTCACAAGTGAAAGGGGCGATAGATGAAGATGTTGCAGAAGGTGAGTACAGTAACGTTAGGTTAACGAATGAGTTAGCATTTGAGCTCAAATGTGATCAAAGATGTGATGCTGTTATCTTATTATTTCGCAAACTACGCCTTTGACTTACTGTCTTTCACGAACAAAGTCATGACACTGTTCATGTATATGAGTACCACTGCTGGGCAATTCTGAGTTTGTTTTTCTTACTAGCTAACGTTAGCTAGCTCCTCTTGCTTGCAAATCAAGTTGCCTAGCATTATTAGCAAGCTAACGTTATACTCAAACAACTGTAACTTATGTCCCGCACATGTATGTAACATATATAATAATAATTATGCAGTCAGAGTACGTCTTATTAATGTAATGTAGTAAGACACACGCACTGTCGTAAACTAGCGCGTCATCTTGCTAAGAACTCTAGCTAGTTATTTGTGGGAGATTTTGTCAGTGACGTTGAAGGTCTGCGTCGGCAATACGACAATTGAAAGTTCTGATACAGTAAGGAGGAAGTCGGTGTGTTTGATTCATTCAAAGTCAGTCATATTTCTTGGGTTGACTGATAAATCAATTATTTTCAGGGAGGTAGAAATCCACACGCTGCTCTGTCGGCTACTATGCATAGTGTATGCACCCATGAAAGTTGCACCAGGATTTTTTTTAAATATTGGTTTTGATGTTATTATTTACTAGGTTCTGTTCTTTTGCTGATGTGTATCTTTTTGATTATAACAGCCCTTATACATTACTCACAATAAAATTCCAGAATCCAGCTTTAATGGGACATGTCCTCCTTTCAGCTGATATCATCTCAACGGTTGAATTCAACCATTCTGGAGAGTTGCTAGCAACTGGAGACAAGGGAGGCAGAGTTGTCATATTTCAACATGAACAGGAGGTGCATTTTATAATTACCAGCGAAATGTATTTTCATGAACAATGACATTTTTGGAGTTAGATATGATAGGTTGTTTTGGAAAGAAAGGCACTGGATTAAATTCTAAACATAATACATGCTTAATATCCAAGTTTGTCACACAGTGCATATCTGCTTTTCTCTTTCAGTGTAAAAATCGACCAAACCTGCGAGGGGAATACAATGTTTATAGCACTTTTCAGAGTCACGAACCTGAATTTGACTACTTGAAAAGTTTAGAAATTGAGGAAAAAATTAACAAAATAAGATGGTTACCCCAACAAAACTCAGCTCACTTTCTACTCTCAACAAATGGTAAGAACATTTTGCTTTAACCTACTAACCTTTTTGTTAAGTTCTCTTCACCCTCAACATATATATTTTTTTGTACAGATAAAACTATCAAATTGTGGAAAATCGGTGAACGAGACAAGCGGGCTGAGGGTTACAACTTGAAAGACGAAGACGGACGTCTCAGGGATCCCTTTAGAATTACTTCCCTACGGGTTGGTTTAAAGTTGCTTTACCTTTTTAAGATTTCAACCGACACTGTGCAAGAAAAAACACAGTCTATGCATGCTTATAGCTTCCTCCCCTAAATAAATCTGTCCTGTGGTTACAGGTACCAGTGCTGATGCCCATGGATCTCATGGTAGAAGCAAGTCCTCGTAGGGTGTTTGCCAACGCTCACACATATCATATTAATTCAATTTCTGTAAATAGCGATCATCAAACATACCTCTCCGCAGATGATCTAAGAATTAATCTATGGCACTTGGAAATCACAGACCGAAGTTTTAGTATCCTCTTCTGAAAACGTATCAGTCCTCATCCTCATGACTTTTAGATGCAAATGTTTGCTTCATCCAAACTGTCCTCTATTAGCGTATACAGTTCTCAATTTCAGTTTAGATTTTTTTCTTATTGGTCCTGTGCAGTTGTAAGTCAAACAAATACATGTGTGAACATGTTTGACCACATCAGTATGAGCCTTTAGACCTATTTCAGTTAATTTCCTTAACAGTGTCTTCTCAGACATTGTAGACATCAAGCCTGCCAACATGGAGGAACTGACAGAGGTGATCACAGCGGCTGAGTGCCATCCAAACCAATGCAATGTATTTGTGTACAGCAGTAGCAAAGGCACCATACGCCTCTGTGACATGCGAACAGCAGCACTCTGCGATAGCCACACCAAGTGTGAGTACTCAGAGCCTAGTTCTCTGCATTCTAAATTATGTTCATTCACAGATAAATTAGTTTTAAATTAATCTATTTTCAGGGGTTTTGTCTGTCATTTTGAATATCTCTCCATGTTTGTGATTGCAGTCTTTGAGGAGCCTGAGGATCCAAGCAGCAGGTCATTTTTCTCTGAGATCATCTCGTCCATCTCTGACGTGAAGTTCAGTCACAGCGGGCGCTACATGATGACACGGGACTACCTCTCCGTCAAGGTGTGGGACCTCAACATGGAGAACAGGCCAGTCGAGACATATCAGGTACCTGCCTTGCTCTGCGTAGTGATAACAATGGCATAATTTTCAGTGTGGTCCACAATTGTCCAGTTAGGTGTATGGAAATAGTTGGATAGATGCAATTATTTTCCAAATACACTAATCAACATTCTCCCGCTCAGGTTCATGAATACCTTCGCAGCAAGCTTTGCTCGTTATATGAAAATGATTGCATCTTCGACAAGTTTGAGTGCTGCTGGAACGGTAGCGACAGGTAAGAAACTCTAGCACTTTCTCTGTTTAAGGCAATCTGCACCTACAATGTTCTTTGGACAACTTATCTGCCAATATGTACGTTTAAGGAGTATCTTTGGAGAATTATAAATTACCCACGGTTTCCTTCCTTTCTCAGTGCCATCATGACCGGCTCCTACAACAACTTTTTCCGTATGTTCGACCGCAACACCAGGAAGGACATCACACTGGAGGCCTCTAGGGAGAGCAGCAAACCGCGGGCTACACTCAAGCCCCGCAAAGTCTCCACCGGTGGCAAGAGGAAGAAAGACGAAATTAGCGTGGACAGCCTGGACTTCAACAAGAAGATCCTGCACACTGCCTGGCACCCCAAAGAAAATGTCATCGCTGTGGCGGCCACCAACAACCTGTACATTTTCCAGGACAAGATCAACTAAAAAAATAATTGGGCTCCATCCTGAGGACAAGGCTTTACTGTTCCTGCATAGTTAAGCCTAGTGGTTTATCTGTAACAGAAACAAACAGCCCTCTCGTCCTCCTGGTGAAGTTTAAAGCACTTGTCTCCTTTTTTTGTGGCAGGAGGTTGATTGGTCGGCCTGTTTTCTTTTGAGTCTGAGGTTGATTTAGCCTTGGGTAAATCAGTGCCAGGGCCAAGATTGGACCCTGAGAGCCCACCTTGTGTTGAATCAATAGAACGGCACTCATAAGAGGTCAAACTCTTGAACATTGGTGTTTGTGTTGATATTTTCAGCCTTCATTTCATAATCTTAACAACCAAACTATGGAAAGCCCTGAAGATGACCTCTTGTCATTTTTGTAACACCCTCATTAAGATTTTTTGGCCTTTCTGAAACATGGATATTTCATGGGTTATAGGCCTACCTGTTAACATTCCCCATTGACCATGCATTCAGGCTAAAGCACTTGCAACATGTTGTGAATTTGGAAAGTGGACTTCTTCTGTTCTGCACCCACACCCTCCTATCCAAAATTTATCCCCCAGACATGGTAATGTTATATCACAGACTGTATCTATTCAAATACACCTTTATGGTGTCATCCACTTAATAAAAGTAAATAGAACTACACATGTGTTTTAGAATTTAAATCATGTTTATAGTTGCTTTGCATGTTTTTATGTTGTAGTTAGGTGGAAAAAATGTAAAGTCGCACCAGTCTTTTGAGCAGTTCTTTCAAGCTATCTCTAAAATAACTACTCTTAAGTATCAGAATCACCATTTGAGACTGACCATGTGCAAGTGTCAATATATGTATTTATGTGTTGCTCTCATTTAAGATACAGGCTGGAAACTTAATGTGAAGAGACGCAAGACAAAGGGAATCTGCAGCCTTAATACCTACGTCTATCAATGACAGCTATCGGTTATGTCCCCAAATGTTTTACAAACCTTATGTGCATTATTTTTTTATTCTATTTTATAGATTTATGTCTCATATTACTGCTGCTATTTGTGGCTGTCTGTGAAAACAAGGTATATAATAGTTAGAGTACTGCACACCATACAGATAGATCTAGTGATAGAGTTCTTCCAAAACATGGAAAGTTCTTTGTGTAGTAAGAGAAGGAGATTCAGACAAACCTCTTCTTACATGTGCCCTTTAAATCATTCATTGGTATGCCACTAAAGTCAAAACTGCATACTTTGTTTTCCAAGTTATATCAATGCAAAAATGAAGGTTGAATAGACCTGTACTGATTTTAAAAACAGGAACATCAGTAACAAAGCCTTTCTCTGTTTAATCATTCTGAACATGGTGGCAGTGTATTCACTTGTTTGATTATGTTGACCAAAGTTAAATAAAATCTAATTGTGTTCATCTGCTTTATGCCTCCATTACTTTAAATGGGTGAGAATAGTCCTGGAGCTATAGTTGAAGTCGGAAGTTTACATACACTTAGGTTGGAGTCATTAAAACTCGTTTTTCAACTACTCCACAAATTTCTTGTCGCTTAGGACATCTACTTTGTGCATAACACAAGTAATTTTTCCAACAATTGTTTACAGATTATTTCACTTATAATTCACTGTCTCACAATTACATTGAGTCAGAACTTTACATACACTAAGTTGACTCTGCCTTTAAACAGCTTGGAAAATACCAGGAAATTATGTCATGGCTTTAGAAGCTTCTGTTAGGCTAATTGACATAATTTGAGTCAATTGGAGGTGTACCTGTGGATGTATTTCAAGGCCTACCTTCAAACTCAGTGCCTCTTTGCTTGACATCATGGGAAAATCAAAAGAAATCAGCCAAGACCTCAGAAAAAAATTGTAGACCGCCACAAGTCTGGTTCATTCTTGGAAGTCATTTCCAAACATCTGAAGATACCACGTTAATCTGGTACGCAAGTATAAACACCATGGGACCACGCAGCCATCATACCGCTCAGGAAGGAGATGCGTTCTGTCTCCTAGAGATGAACGTACTTTGGTCCGAAAAGTGCAAATCAATCCCAGAACAACAGCAAAGGACCTTGTGAAAATGCTGGAGGAAACAGGTACAAAAATATCTATATCCACAGTAAAACGAGTCCAATATCGACATAACCTGAAAGGCCGCTCAGCAAGGAAGAAGCCACTGCTCCAAAACCGCCATAAAAAAGCCAGACTACAGTTTGCAACTGCACATGGGGACAAAGATCGTACTTCTTGGAGAAATGTCCTCTGGTCTGATGAAACAAAAATAGAACAGTTTGGCCACAATGACCATCATTATGTTTAGAGGAAAAAGGGGGAGGCTTGCAAGCCGAGGAACACTATCCCAACCGTGAAGCACGGGGGTGGCCGCATCATGTTGTGGGGGTGCTTTGCTGCAGGAGGGACAGGTGCACTTCACAAAATAGATGGCATCATGCAGAAAGAAAATTATGTGGATATATTGAAGCAACATCTCAAGACTTCAGTCAGGAAGTTAAAGCTTGGTCACAAATGGGTCTTCCAAATGGACAATGACCCCAAGCATACTTCCAAGTTGTGGCAAAATGGCTTAAGGACAACAAAGTCAAGGGCATTGGAGTGGCCATCACAAAGCCCTGGGCAGAACTGAAAAAGCATGTGCGAGCAAGGAGGCCTAAAGACCTGACTCAGTTACACCAGCTCTGTCAGGAGGAATGGGCCAAAATTCACCCAACTTATTGTGGGAAGCTTGTGGAAGGCTACCCGAAACGTTTGACCCAAGTTAATCAATTTAAAGGTAATGCTACCAAATACTAATTGAGTGTATGTTAACTTCTGACCCACTGAAAGAAATAAAAGCTGAAATAAATACTCTATACTATTATCCTGACATTTCACATTCTTAAAATAAAGTGGTGATCCTAACTGACCTAAAACAGGGAATGTTTACTAGGATTAAAATGTCAGGAATTGTGAAAAACTGAGTTTAAATGTATTTGGCTAAGGTGTATGTAAACGTCCGACTTCAACTGTAGATGTATATTCAGTAAATTGCAGAAATCAGAGAAAATTAGGGAATTAATTTGAGTGCTCAAAAAAATAGCTTATGTTTTACTGATCATACAAAAAATTGGAGACATCTTATTTCACAGTGATATTGACTTATTTGCCTTAAAACTGCATGGTAATTACATAACTTGGGATGCTTTGAAACATGTGCTACTGCAGATGTGGTACCAGGTACTTCATTCTTTAGAGTACCTGAAAGTACCACTTCTTAGCATATTACGTACCAAATATAGTACCAGCTGTGACTGTAAAATAGTTACCAAATAAAAACGTTGTTTTGTAACATACTATAGCTATGAAAAACAAACAAAACATTTCATCATGATTATACTCAAATAGTTGCTACATTTATGGGCCTAATAGTAGACATGTTTTTATCAGATTGTCAATCACTGTGCACGTTCATCCACTCCACTAATTGCAGCATGCAAACAGTCCACTGTGCACCAGTCATTGAATGAATGGAAAGAGACAGTTGTTACAAAACACCAAAACATGTAATGACATCAGTGATTGTCATTAGGCCTTCACTCTTGTAGCCTGAATGAAATCATCTTGCTGACAAATTGAGCTTTTTTTGTAAAAAGAGAAGTTGGGACATCTGAAAAGGGCCTGAAATACAGGATGCAAACAAGTGTCTGTCCTGAACTCATCAGCAGGGGAAACTGAGGGCTCAGTTGATAATGTTGCAAGTTTGCTAGCTAGCTCAATCCAGTCAATATAATGTTGCATGTTTGCTAGCGAAAGCTCAAGATAGACATAAGAGAGAGGAATACAATTGAAAGAACCTAAACCAACGGTCACTGGTATAAAACCATGACAGAGTGGTGAGGGTGTTCATTTAATTTGGAATAAGCTTTTATTTTCATCTTTACCACTGTAACAGTACACAATAGAATTTTAAACAAATAGGAGAATAGGTTAAATTAGAGACCCCCCCAAAAGTTGGACTTTTGTTGCAATTCACACCCTGCCTTTCACATGTTGCATGAAATGTATTAACAACCCCAGCTTTTTCAAAGAAAATGAGTGCAGGAAATTATTTCACAATTAATATTCATTCACATTAATCATTCCCTTAAGAATAAGAAACAGGCAAAACACAAACACAATATGCTTGAGAAAATGAGAAACAATGCCAATTGGCAGCAGTTCAATATAAAACAACATTCTAAAATAGCGAGAGGAACATGGCAGCACAAATCAGTTCCTGATTCAAGGCATTTCTGGGAGAAAGAAGCAGTCACAGCATTCAGAAGATAAGATGAGGCAATCAGCTAAAATGGAGAATGCTACATCAACCACTTCTCCTTGGATTCTGAAGTTGCCCCCATTTGAAGGCATGCCAGCTGTATGAGTCAGTGGTCTCATAATGCAGCATCAGCTTCAGTAGGTGCTGTATGTGCTGAGGCGCCTCCCAATGTATATCCTGAGAAGAACAGAATAGCAAAGGGCCATTCAAAATATTATTTTGATTAAAGTAAAAATGTATCATGGCTACTCTGAAATATCTATCCATGGCCAGCGGCAAGCTTTCACAAAGCCTACATTTCCTCAACAGGGTAGTGTTTGCTTTATTGTATTACAACTCTCAAAAGGCATTTAGCTAAAATACAAAACAATTCGACACCCATCTGGGGCACCATACTTTTAGTAATAGTAAAAGGCAGCTTTTAAAGTATTCAATAGACTGCATGTATTTGTACTGTGTTTAAGTTACAAAATGCTCAGTCCCTTACCCCAGGCCAACTGCGAGTATATGAGAAATGAATAATGAAGGTAGGAAAAGCTTGAGGAAGTCAGGGGAGAGAACTCCTCCTTTCTTCATGACGTTGGTCTTCCTGATGCTGAGCGAGGCTGAGCGCCTGGGGTGTTTCAGCAGAAACTCCCTACAGAGACACAACACAGTTACAACCGGGTTAATAAATCTTATCTTAAATCAGTGATTACAGGTATTTTTCTGCCATTGAAATTCTTGGGTGGGCCGCCTAAGCATTTTTTCTGGTCGCCTAAGTCTAAACAGTGGGTATGGAAAAACCCTTTCAGTGTAAAATTAAACGACTAAAACCAGATATATAGTGCCTTCAGAAAGTACTCTGACTTTTTCCACATTTTGTTACGTTACAACCGTATTCTAAAATTGATTCAATAAAATAAAAATCCTCTGCAATCTACACACAATACCCCACAATGACAAAGTAAAAACAGGTTTGAACATCTCTGGAGACCCGAAATAGCTGTGCAGCAATACCTGACAGAGCTCGAATACAACCTGACAGAACTCGAGAGAATCTACAGAGAAGAATGGGAGAAACTCCCCAAATACAGGTGTGCCAAGCTTGTAGCGTCATACCCAAGACATGAGGCTGTAATCGCTACAAAAGGTGCTTCAACAAAGTACTGAGTCAAGGGTCTGATTTTAAAAAATACAATGTTTTTAACCTTTATTTAAATAATTCTGTAAATGTATATCAGTTTTTTTTTATAAATGAGGAAAAATGTCTAAAAACCTGTTTTTGCTTTGTTATTATGCAGTATTGTATGTAGATTGATGAGGGGGGAAAACGATTGAATACATTTTTGAATACGGCTGTAACCTAACAGAATGTGGGAAAAGTCGTCTCGGACCGGTAAACCGTGCCAATATATCCTCCAAACACAGACTTCGAGAGCATTATCACTTTTATACAACGGGTTACCAACATTTTCAAATAATGATTTACATATTTCCATTAAAAGCGTTATTTTGATTAATGTATTCATATCATTTCATCCTTCCACAAGATATAGTCCCGACACAAATCTAGGGTTGCTACCCAGTCCGACTGGTCGTTCGTTCTATCGGTTCGTTTGCAATAGACGCAACACAGTCATTCAGTCTTTTTGTTCTTAATGTACGGACACAACCCAGTCGTTCGTTCTAAATGTTACATTGCAATACTGGCTGGCAACATTCTTATCCCTTGCTTGCTAGCTAGCCAACTACGACTAACTTACAGTCACGTCAAAAAGTGCAGCCAGAATAACCGCTAAGTAAATGCATTTGCATTTGTTTAAGCAGTTTTCTAGTGACATGTATATGGATCCATCCACAACAATGAGCTAATGGTGAACAATTTCGCCCGGCATAGAAATTGGGCTCTTGTCAGGACACGGTTGTTCAGAGGCGCTAGCCAACAACACAACTAACACAACCACTTCAAACTGATATATATATATATATATATATATCTATCTTCTGGAATAGACACCAGCTGGAATGCGGTTTTAACCAATCAGCGGTTTTAACCAACCAATCAGCATTCATGATTAGATCCACTCATTGTATAAAGATTATGGACAATTATTTGTTTATATATAATATAATCTTTGAGAATTTACAAATCACCAAAATAAAAGCTAGACAGTCAGGGAAAATTGAAAATTCCCAAAACAATGACTAGCAGTAATGGGAGTTACAGGGAGTTGGTTTTAAAATAGCCACTAAGACCTGTAAAATGATCTATACAATTCAGCCGTGCCGAAATGTTCTCTCTCTACATTCAATTTCTATCTTCAACATTATGAACATTGGGCCCTACTGTATATAATTACTAGGTACTATGCACTTTGGTGGGTTGTTCTCAGGACGACTGGACCAGTCCCAGATCCAGTCAGCATTCTTCTTCAGTAGATTCTCTACTTCCTGGATTCTTTCTTGGTTATCTTCCTCAGACTGAAATCAATTAAGAAATTCCTTAGTAAAACCACTTTCCACATTATAATCACAAACATGTTTGTACTATTCACCTAATGTAAAGTCTGGTATTATCATGAATTATTACCTTCTGAACATCACAATACATTACATATGAGAGATCAACAGAAGACAACCTTACAACCCATAAGGACCATGTATTTACCTGTGAACTGTTTCCCTCTGAGCCTCTAAACAGAAGAAGAGGAGTCTGTGACCTAAGTGGACTGGAAAGATAGACAACAAAGATGACTCAAGATGACTCAAGACATCCCTAGAACTTTTGAAATGTGTATTAGGTCATCTGATAAGAAAGAGCATTATAAATGACAATCCTTATCTCCACATTCTCAGGCCTTGAACAGGGATACCAAGGCTTTGCCTGGAAACCATATGTTGAAATGAATTGAATTGTATAAGGGGCAAAAACGAGCATTTGAATAAGGAAAGTTTCCTCTCACAACCTCTACAAGCCAAAATGTTGAATCAAAATATGTTGCCTTCTGAGAATCCGTAGGCGAGCGAGTAAACTCCCACTGCCTTCCGTTCTACTTGCTAACATGCAAAATAAAATTGATGACATACGATTACGATTATCCTTCCAACGGGACATTAAGAACTGTAATACCTTATGTTTCACAGAGTCGTGGCTGAACGACGACACGGATAATATAGAGCTGGCGGGATTTTTCATGCACTGGCAGAACAGAGATGTTACGTCTGCTAAGACGAGGGGTGGGGGTGTGTGTCTTTTTGTCAATAACAGCTGGTGCGTGATGTGTGATATTAAAGAGGTGTCGAGGTATTGCTCGCCTGAGGTAGAGTACCTTACGATAAGCTGTAGACCACTATCTATTTACCAAAACAGACCGATGCTGGCACTAAGTACTAGAGGTCGACCAATTAATCGGAATGGCCAATTAATTAGGGCAGATTTCAAGTTTTCATAACTATCGGAAATCGTTATTTTTGGACGCCGATTTGCCATTTTTTAAAAATACCTTTATTTAATCTTTATTTAACTAGGCAAGTCAGTTAAGAACACATTCTTATTTTCAATGACGGCCTAGGAACGGTGGGTTAACTGCCTCGTTCAGGGGCTCGGGGGATCCAATCTTGCAACCTTACAGTTAACTAGTCCAACGCAATAACGACCTGCCTCTCTCTCGTTGCACTCCACAAGGAGACTGCCTGTTACGCAAATGCAGTAAGCCAAGGTAAGTTGTTAGCTAGCATTAAACTTACCTTATAAAAAACAATCAATCATAATCACTAGTTAACTACACATGGTTGATGATATTACTAGATATCATCTAGGGTGTCCTGTGTTACATATAATCTGACTGAGCATACAAGCACACAAGTATCTAAGTATCTGACTGAGCGGTGGTAGGCAGAAGCAGGCGCGTAAACATTCATTCAAACAGCACTTTCGTGCGTTTTGCCAGCAGCTCTTCCCTGTGTGTCAAGCATTGTGCTGTTTATGACTTCAAACCTATCAACTCCCGAGATGAGGCTGGTGTGACCGAAGTGAAATGGCTGGCTAGATGTCGCGCGCTAATAGCGTTTCAAACTTCACTCGCTCTGAGCCTTGAGGTGGTTGTTTCCCTTGCTCTGCACGGGTAACGCTTCGATGTGGTGGCTGTTGTCGTTGTGTTGCTGGTTCGAGCCCAGGGAGGAGCGAGGAGAGGGACAGAAGCTATACTGTTACACTGGCAATACTAAAGTGCCTATAAGAACATCCAATAGTCAAAGGTTAATGAAATACAAACGGTATAGAGGGAAATAGTCCTATAATAACTACAACCTAAAACTTCTTACCTGGGAATATTGAAGACTCATGTTAAAAGGAACCACCAGCTTTCATATGTTCTCATGTTCTGAGCAAGGAACTGAAACGTTAGCTTTCTTACATAGCACATATTGCACTTTTACATTCTTCTCCAACACTTTGTTTTTGCATTATTTAAACCAAATTGAACATGTTTCATTATCTACTTGAGGCTAAATTGATTTTATTTATGTATTATATTAAGTTAAAATAAGTGTTAATTCAGTATTGTTGTAATTGTCATTATTAGAAAAAAAAAAAAAAATCAACATTTTTTTTATAAAATCGTCCGATTAATCGGTATCGGCTTTTTTGGTCCTCCAATAATCATAATCGGTCGACCTCTAAGTACGCACTCAACGAGCTGTACACCGCCATAAGCAAACAACAAAATGCTCATCCAGAAGCGGCTCTCCTAGTGGCCAGGGATTTTAATGCAGGCAAACTTAAATCAGTTTAACCAAAGTTTTAACAGCATGTCACATGCGGAACCTAAAAATAAAATGTATAAAAATTAAAAAAAACTCTAGACCACCTTCACCTTACTGGGGTGCAACGGAGCAAAATAAAAATAAAAATTAACATTATGGGGATGAGGTAGTTGGATGGGCCATTTACAAATGGGCTATGTGCAGTGATCTGTGAGGTGCTCTGACAGCTGGTGCTTAAAGTTCGTGACGGAGATATGAGTCTCCAGCTTCAGTGATTTTTGCAGTTCGTTCCAGTCATTGGCAGCAGAGAACCCCCTTAGGGGGTGAACAGTGAGATATACCTGATTGAGCGCGTGCTACGGGTGGGTGCTGCTATGGTGACAAGTGAGCTGAGAAGGCGGGGCTTTACCTAGCAAAAACGTATAGATGACCTGGAGCCAGTGGGTTTGGCGATGAATATGAAGCGAGGGCCAGCCAACGAGAGCATACATGTCGCAGTGGTGGGTAGTATATGGGGCTTTGGTGACAAAATGGATGGCACTGTATTACAGACTGAGTCTGTAATACCTACATATTTCAAGCAGACCACCATAGTCCCTGTGCCCAATGAAGCGAAGGTAACCTGCCTAAATGATTACCGACCCGTAGCACTCACGTTGGTAGCCATGAAGTGCTTTGAAAGGCTGGTCATGGCTCACATCAACAGCATCCTCCCGGATACCCTAGACCCACTCCAATTCGCATACCGCCCCAACAGATCCACGGATGACGCAATCTCAAACGCACACCACACTGCCCTTTCCCACCTGGACAAAAGGAACACCTATGTGAGAATGCTGTTCATTGACTACAGCTCAGCGTTCAACACCATAGTGCCCACAAAGCTCATCACTAAGCTAAGGACCCTGGGACTAAACACCTCCCCCTGCAACTGGATCCTGGATTTCCTGATGGGCCGCCCTCAGGTGGTAAGGGTAGTAGGCAACAACACGTCTGTCACGCTGATCCTCAACACTGGGCCCCCTCAGAGGTGTGTACTTAGTCCACTCCTGTACTCCCTGTTCACCCACGACTGCGTGGCCAAACACGATTCCAACACCATCATTAAGTTTGCTGACGACACAACAGTGGTAGGCCTGATCACCAACAACGATGAGAAGGGCCTATAAGGAGGATGTCAGAGACCTGGACTACAGGAAAAGGCGGGCTGAACAGCCCCCCTTTAACATCAACATCAATGGGGTTGTAGTGGAGTGGGTCGAGAGCTTCAAATTCCTTGGTGTCCACATCACCAACGAACTATCATGGTCCAAACACACCAAGACAGTCGTGAAGCGGGCACGACAAAACCCTTTCTCCCTCAGGAGACTGAAAAGATTTGGCATGGGTCCCCAGATCCTAAAGAAGTTCTACAGCTGCACCATTGAGAGCATCCTGACCGTTTGCATCACCGCCTGGTATGGCAACTGCTCGGCATCTGACCGTACGGTGCTCCAGAGGGTAGCGCGTACGGCCCAGTACATCACTGGGACCAAGCTTCCTGCCATCCAGGACCTATACAATAGGCGGTGTCAGAGGAAAGCCCATAAAATTGTCAAGTGGCTCCAGCCACCCAAGTCAGACTTTTTTCTCTGTTACCGCACGGCAAGCGGTTCCGGAGCTCCAAGTCCTGGTCCAAAACACTCCTTAACAGCTTCTACCCCAAGCCATAAGACTGCTGAACAATTAATCAAATGGCCACCGGACTATTGCATTGACCCTAGTCACTTCACCCCTACCTACATGTACAATTACCTCAACTAACCTGTATTTCCGCACACTGACTCGGTACCAGTACCCCCTGTATATAGCCTTGTTTTTGTTATGTTACTGTGTTACTTTTCATAATTTTTTTATTGAATTTTTACTTTAGTTTATTTGGTAAATATTGTCTTAACTCTTGAACTGCACTTTTGGTTAAAGGCTTGTAAGTAAGCATTTCACGGTAAGGTCTACACTTGTTGTATTCGGTGCATGTGACAAATAAAGTTTGATTTGATTTAGAAAAGTATAATTACATAAAGTTTTCAAAGAGATGGTATAGTGCAGTTCAGACTTCTATAACCTGAAGCATGTGCACAAGATAAAAATACATGTTTTCACAGTTCTGCACATGCTTCAGATGATAGAAATCTGAAAGCACTACCAGGGCTTTGAAAAGTTTATATAATTATACTCTCCTGTGGATATGTTTCACATTCCTACCCCCAAAATGACCAACTGCACAGGCAACAGGTAAAGTAGTTTAAAATAGAACTGTATTCAACATTCTTGCTTGTAGAGGTCGTGAGAGGTAACTAGAAACACTCATTTCTGCCCGACATAGAATTCAATGCAATTCATCTTCGTGTTTCCTGGGAAACTAAGGCTCAGCACTGTAACCATTTCCTTTCCCCATACCTGTCACATTGTGAGCTTCCTCTCGAGGTACTCCTGCTTGACTCGTGTTGGGCGTCTAGTAGTAACTTCTCCAGGTCTACATCAAGAGCAGTTGTTGAGATCTGCTCCTGGCACACCTGACTCCCACTGCCAGTGTTATAGTGCAATTCCACCCAGGAACCTGGGGATACATATTACCCACAGATAGATAGAAAATAGTTTGGCAACTTACTAGTAACGTTTGCTAGATATTTTCCTTTGTCGTGTTTAGTGTTGAATCTTGCCAGTCAGGAATGAACAGAAGTATAACGTGATCCAATTCCGTGAGAAATATAACGTTTAATGTAGAACCATATTTACAGTCATAGGTCTAGTTAGTTACGTTAGCTATTATTTGACAGGCCTTAACAATATTCCCCTGACCTGACAATTCCAGTTGAGGCCAACATTAGCTGAACTTACGTTAGGTATATTAGCTAGTTTGTTAGTCAGCTATACAGACTTACATAAAAATTATGTGGCCAGCTAACGTTAGCTAAAAAATAGCGTATTTGATGTTTAGTTTCTGTACTGACCCTGCAAGCTCTCCTCATACGGAATTTCCTTCTGAAGCGACATGTTTATTTAAAACGCGTTCAAATCAACCCATAGAGCTCTGTCGACGAACTATAAAAACGTTTGGTCTTATTTTAATCGATCACACGAGTAAGCACTAGAAGTTGTTGTGCAACACTACCAGGCAGCCGGAAAACAATTATAACGAAATCTTTTGTTGACATGGGCCATGTGAAATGTGATTGGCTAGTAACTTATCGGCTGTCGTTGATGAACATCACGCATGCGCTGCTCACATGTACACTCTGGTCAGAGGAAGAGGTAAAGAGAAAATTCGTCTCCCTCCAGCAGGTGGCGTTTTCCGACCCAGGAATCGATTATTTTTTGTATGGCGGTCAATGAGAGAGTCAAATTTGGTCAACAAAAAAATGAGTGGCTTATTTACTGTGTCAGGTTAATTTGATTGAATATACGTTCCGTAATGCTTAGGTTGTTACGAATGCACTGATATAAGTAGGACACGTGACATCCCTGCAATGTTAAGGGAAAAAAACACTATCGGAGTTGTGTCGAGATGGCTATGCATATTCATAACATGAGGCTAGTAGTATAGCATCTCTCTCCATTGATACAAATGATTGACGTCAACATCCTTATCAAATATTCAACTATTAAAATAATGAGATGTATCTACCAATCCAAAGAAAGGATAGGCGGGAGCTAGACAGCCCGCTCTGCTGCTTTGTGGACAACTAATCCAACTGTTAGGGCAGAAAGACAATTATCTTGGCATTATATCCATAATATTTGTTTAGGTACTAGCCTTGGAGCTGGTCGTCACTAGTTACAACAGCCACAAAGTGACAGACCCCACTTACTCCAAATGCCCTATGCACTCTCCTGGCCCCATACACTAAGTCCGAATTTGTCCTGCTAGGTGACCTAAACTGGGACATGTTTAAACCACCTGTCGAAGTCCTAAAGCAATGGGCAATTGTTATCCTCACAAATAACCCTGACAGGTATCAGTCTGGTGTTTTTTGTAATGACCTTAGTGATCCATGTTTTACAGCCTGTGTTCGTAATGGCTGCTCAGTGAAACGACCTGTCCTGATTTGTCATAGACACTTGCTAAAAAACTTTAATGAGCCAGCTTTCCTTCATGATCTGGCCTCTGTAAATTGGTATTGAATCAGCTTGAACCTTCTTTTTTTATATTTTCAGTGGTATTGTTGACAAATACGCCCCCATAAAGAAAATGCTAATTAAAAACAGGTTCAGTCCCTGGTTCGACCGCGATCTGGCAGAGTTACACCACCTCAAGAAAATCCATTTGGACTAAAGGCTCGGCACACGCATACTCAGGCTGACTGGCTCTAGTTCAGGCAAATGAGAAATAAGTGCACTCAGGCTATCCGGAAGACCAAAAATGTGTTACTTTAAGGAGCAGTTCTCTCTCGGTGGGTCTAACCCCAATAAGTTCTGGAAAACGGTTAAAGACCTGGAGAATAAACCCTCCTCCTCACAGCTGCCCATGTCCCTTAATGTTGATGATGTGGTTGTTTCTGACAAGGAGCACATGGCTGAGCTCTTTAATCACCACTTCATTAAGTCAGGATTCCAATTTGACTCAGTCATGCCTCTTTGCCCGTCTAACATTTACTCATCTCCCACCCCTTCCAATGTGACTAGTCCCGATGCTCCTCCCTCTTTAACCCCTGCCCCACTGCAACGTTTCTCCCTGCAGGCGGTCACTGAGTCCAAGGTGCTAAAGGAGGTCCTTAAACTTGACCCCCAAAAAACATCTGGGTCAGATGGTTTAAAGACCCTTTCTTCTTTAAGGTTGCTGCCCCTATCATCGCCAAGCCTATCTCTGACCTTTTTAACCTCTCTCTCCTCTCTGGGGAGGTTCCCATTACTTGGAAGGCAGCAACGGTGCATCCTTTATTTAAAGGAGATCAAGCTGATCCTAAATGTTATAGGCCAATTTCTATTTTGCCCTGTTTATCAAAAGTGTTGGAAAAACTTGTCAATAATCAACTGACTGGCTTTCTTGATGTCTATAGTATTCTCTCTGGTATGCAATCTGGTTTCCACTCAGGTTATGGATGTGTCACTGCAACCTTAAAGGTCCTAAATGATGCCACCATTGCCCTTGATTCTAAGCAATGTTATGCTGCTATTTTTATTGACTTGGCCAAAGCTTTTGATATGGTAGACCATTCCATTCTTGTGGGCAGGCTAAAGAGTATTGATGTCTCTGAGGGGTCTTTGGCCTGGTTTGCTAACTAGCTCTCTCAAAGAGTGCAGTGTACTGTATAAAGTCAGAACATCTGCTGTCTCAGCCACTGCCTGTCATCAAGGGAGTACCCCAAGGCTCGATCCTAAGCCCCACGCTCTTCTCAATTTACATCAACAACATAGTTCAGGCAGTAGGAAGCACGCTCATCCATTTATATGCAGATGATACAGTCTTAAACACAGCTGGCCCCTCCCCGGATTTTCTGTTAAACACTCTACAACAAAGCTTTCTTAGTGTCCAACAAGCTTTCTCTGCCAGTAACCTTGTTTTGAACACCTCCAAAACAAAGGTCATGTGGTTTGGTAAGAAGGAGAGCCGGTGTGATTACTACGTCTGAAGGTTTAGAGCTTGAGGTAGTCAACTCATACAAGTACTTGGGGGTATGGTTAGACACACACTCCTTCTCTCAGCACATATCAAATCTGCAGGCTAAGGTTAAATCTAAACTTTGTTTCCTCTATCGCAATCGCACCTCTTTCACCCCAGCTGCCAAACTAACCCTGATTCAGATGACCATCCTACCCATGCTAGATTACGGAGACGTAATTTATAGATCGGCAGGTAAGGGTGCTCTCGAGCGGCTAGATGTTATTATTTACCATTCGGCCATCAGATTTGCCACCAATGCTCCTTATAGGACACATCACTGCACTCTATACTCCTCTGTAAACTGGTCATCTCTATATACCTGTCACAAGACCCACTGGTTGATTATTATCTATAAAACCCTCTTAGGCCTTACTCTCCCCTATCTGAGATACCTACAGCAGCCCTCATCCTCCACATACAACACCCATTCTGCCAGTCACATTCTGTTAAAGGTCCCCAAAGCACACACATCCCTGGGTTGCTCCTCTTTTCAGTTCACTGCAGCTAGTGACTGGAAAGAGCTGCAAAAGACACTCAAACTGGGCAGTTTTATCTCCATCTCTCCATTCAAAGACTCAATCATGGACACTCTTACTGACTTCGTGTGATATATTGTTGTCTCTACCTTCTTGCTCTTTGTGCTGTTGTCTGTGCCCAATACAGTTTGTACCATGTTTGGTGCTGCTACCATGTTGTGCTGCTGCCATGTTGTATTTCTACCATGTTGTTGTCATGTGTTGCTGTCATGCTATGTTGTTGTCTTAGGTCTCTCTTTATGTAGTGTTGTGTTGTCTCTCTTGTTGGGATGTGTGTTTTGTCCTATATTTTTATTTTGAATCCCAGCCCCGGACCCCACAGGAGGCCTTTTGACTTTTGGTAGGCCGTCAAACCAAATCAAATCCAATTTTATTTGTAAATAAGAATGTATTCTTAACTGATTTGCCTAGTTAAACAAAGGTTAAATAAAACAAATTATTACAAAAATTAGCTTTAAGCCTCAGAGCTTGATCAGATTCAATAGCAGCTTCAGAGGCTGATAAGTCAGGATCAAATCAAATTATTTTTGTCACATGCACCGAATACAACAGGTGTAGACCTTACCGTGAAATACTTACTTACAAGCCCTTAACCAACAATGCAGTTCAAGAAATAGAGTTAAGAAAATATTTACTAATAAACTAAAGTCATTTTTAAAATAAAAAGTAACACTATAAATGAACAATGACGAGGCTATATACAGGAGGTACCGGTATGGGGGGCAGGTTAGTCGAGGTAATTTGTACATGTAGTTAGGGGTAAAGTGACTATGCATAGATAATAAACAGTGAGTAGCAGCAGTGTAAAAACAAAGGGGGGTCTATGTAAATAGTCCAGGTGGCCATTTGATTACTTGTTCAGCAGTCTTATGGCTTGGGGGTAGAAGTTTCCGGGGTTATGGTGTTGATGTGAACCCTGACCAGCCTTTCAAAGTGCTTCATGGCTATTGATGTGAGTCCTACAGGGCAGTAGTCATCTAGGCAGGTTACCTTCACTTTCCTGAGCACAGGGACTATGGTGGTCTGCTTGAAACATGTAGGTATTACAGACTCGGTCAGGGAGAGGTTGAAAATGTCAGTGAAGACATTTGCCAGTTCGTCCTCGCATGCCCCGAGTACACGTCCTGGTAATCCGCCTGGCCGTGCGGCCTTGTGAATGTTGACCTGTTTAAAGATCTTGCCCACATCGGCTATGGGAGAGCGTGATCACACAGTCATCCGGAACAGCTGGTACTCTCATGCATGCTTTAGTGTTGCTTTCCTTGAAGCAAGTATAAATGGCATTTAGCTCGTCTGGTAGGCTTGCTTCACTGGGCAGCTCTTGGCTGGGTTTCCCTTTGTAGTCTGTAATAGTTGTAAACCCTGCCACATCCGACGAGCGTCAGAGCCAGTGTAGTAGGATTCAATCTTAGTCCTATATTGAATGCTTTGCCTGTTTTATGGTTAGTCTGAGAGCATAGCGGGATTTCTATAAGCGTCCTGATTAGTGTCCCATTCCTTGAAAGCGGCAGCTCTACCCTTTAGCTCGGTACGGATGTTGTAATCCAAGAATCAGGAGGATAGAATTATAGTCAACAAAATGCATTGTGAGCAATGATGTA
Organism: Oncorhynchus tshawytscha; assembly: GCF_018296145.1. Taxonomy (NCBI): domain Eukaryota; kingdom Metazoa; phylum Chordata; class Actinopteri; order Salmoniformes; family Salmonidae; genus Oncorhynchus; species Oncorhynchus tshawytscha. The sequence continues at coordinate 72,843,494 of NC_056434.1, read as the reverse complement.
TCTTGTGGAAATACAGCAGTTTGGTCAAAGATTCTTATTGGTCTTGCACAAAACCCCATATGTAAATACTCAGTATCTTCTTTTCATGACTCTTCGGACAAGTTGATAGATACCATTTGGAATAATAGATTCACAATGTATATAAATAATTGAATCCTTATATCTGGAAAAGAAAAGAAGAAGAAGATTTGAAGAACATTGCCATAAGATTGGGCTCTTGAGTGGCACAGCGGTCTAAGGCACTGCATCTCAGTGCTAGAGGCGTCACTACAGACCCTGGTTCTATAAATATATCCTTCAAGGCAGTATTTTGTCTTTCTGCAAGTGGCAGTGAAGGTCCATTGTAAATTCCTGGTCTTGGTGTCAAATTCTCTCCCTCTCTGTATTACTTTTTGTTTTGATTAATGTCCTGAATGGACAGATAATTGTGCCTCAAGTCTGAAAGGCTCTGGAATAAAGACAAACTTAATTTGAACTACTTGTGAACTGTAGTTTTGTTTTCTTATCCTAGGGGGATAGGAAATATAGGGAGCTGACATTACAATTGGATGCCAGCTACCTCAAAGTACTGGTTCTTGGCAGGATAAGATGGTTGAAGTTGGGCTTTTTGCTTACTGGTGAGGACTAGCTTAATACAAATTGCCCCAAGATAGAAGCTGTTAGAATCGATAGTCATTGTAATGTGGAGATGCTGTAAGGAGATAAGTTGATTGGCTATAACTTCAACCAATGGGGAACGTATCCTCATGCAAAGACTGTCCCTTTGGAGTGGGAGAGCTCACACTGGATCATTTCAATCCATTTATAAGAATATTTCCTCTCTGGGTGAAAATAAGATAATAGGATGAGAAAAATATAACACAGGTAATAAGATCCTTGAAAGGCAGTTCAGTAGTTTTTCTGCAGATGGCAGTGAAGGTCTGTAGTAATTCCTGGATGCCCAACTCTCGTTTTCTTTTGCTTATGAGACCTGTCTTGTTTCAAACTGCCTCTAAATCGGAAGCTGCCCAATGCACTGGACATGACATTTCAACTTCAACACTCCTGGGAATTTATTGTGATGCACTAATCAATTCAGCTTCAGATTCCACATACTGTACCTGCATGTCCTCATTCTCTTTCTCTCTTCCCTATCTCTCCCACACTCACAGTTCAAAATGATATAACATGATATAGATAGAGCCATTAGGAGTTCTCGCCAGTCCATAGATGGAAAGACTACTTTTGTCGCACTGCACCACAAAAATTACACTTCAAAGTTAGCATGGGAATTCACCAGCAAACCAGGGGATGCATCAAACAGATACATTTCACACCCATATTACTACAATACATTCTCAGGAAAATGTATACCATATTAAAGCCTGAAATCCAGTCTGTTTCCACTAACATTCCCTCCTTGTACTCTGTGTCATTTGTTTGGTACATGACAAGGAGTGACAAGCAGTGGAATGATAGCTAAACAGACTGGTACCCAGGCTAACTATTATGCATGGTGTGATTCTGTTGATCAGATGGAATGGTGCAATGACTGCATGGTTAAAAGGTGCAATGCTTTGTGCTGAATCCCCTACAGTAAAACATATTGCAAAATAGGCAAATATATTCAGGGAAATCCACATGATTAAAATGACTATGGCCTCAACAGTAGGTGACTTTTCTGAAAGGTTACAGGAGATTCAAATATTTATCAAAGGATGGCATGATATTTTAATCACTGAACCTCTTATACCCTCATTCATCTGCAGCTAGTATGGAGTTAAAAAAAAAACTGCTCTCCAAAATATACTTATTTTTTTGGTGCAAATTCTGAAAGTTATTTGACGTTAGATTGACCTCTGTTTTATGTAAAAACAGTCTTACAGTGGATGCAGTTATCCAGCCAAACAAGCCAGCCAGTCAAGATTCAGAGAGCTTGACATGTCACCCCATTTTATATGGAACCTATACTTCCTGTTATTTACCTTCTTCCTTGTCAGTGTTTAGGAATATATATATACTGGCAAAATTGAATGTGATCATACTGTAGATATCCAGAAAGAGACTAAATCGACACAAATATGAAAAGTGCATAGGAATGAAATATCGTTTTTTTTTCTGCAGTTAGCACAGCAGATCAGATTTGTATAAGTTTTGGTATCTTTCAGTGTTTGCTCCAATACTTGCACTCTTGGGGCCCGATTCAAACTTATGCCCCGTTCACCTTAACTATATAATAAGGTTTTACTATATAATTTCTTCCATCCTAATGTATGAACTGAACACATCTCTTCCATCCTGAGATGTGCTGTCTGTTGCAGATCGTAATTCTCCCAAGTCGTCCTATAATAATGTGGAACATACTGTATGTTCCCGGCAGGCCCACACATTTAGCCATTTTTGTAATTTTATCATTAAGTAACTAACTGTTTTAATCAACAGTATCATAATGTATGAATACGGTAGATGAATGTAGAATGCACAGTAAAATACTGTACATTTGTTTTACTGCGCATTCTAAGACCTTCCTGTAATCTCAACAGTAAAACACTGTAAAATGCACAGTAAAATACAGCAAATGTGTTTTACAGTTTTAATTATGGTGTATTGTGAGAAAATGTGGGTGGCGAAAGAGTCTCTGGCTCATTAACATATTTTAAGGTGTGCCTTGTAACGGGCTATATTTGTTGCACCCATGATTGAGAAGGCTGTACCCACACAGAATATGGTAATATAATGGTTTTTTTTAGGAATACTACAAACTTTGCCAATTGCTGCCAGTAATTGACTGTAACTCAGAATATAGTACCATACTGCATTTTTGGAATGCCAAAAGCCTTTTGAATACTAGTGGGTATATGGTATTGTTGTTTCTCACCCATTAACATATTTTGAGGCATGTCTTGTAAGAGCCTATATTTCTTGCTCCTGTTTGTGAAAGTGCTGTACCAATTTAAGTGATATGTGGTAGTGGTACTCTAACAATAAAATGTTTAAAAGGGACAGATTAGAATGGCAGCAAGTCTCAAACTTTTAATGGTTGAGTGGCTAGCCATGTCTTTTTGTTCTGTTTTGCTCTTTAGTCACAGTCAGTTTAGAAGCCTTTGTTAAGACTTAAAGTGCAAATGATATCAAACACCAAATATCAGTTGGTATGTTGTATTATAAACTGTGTGGTTCGAGCTCTGAATGCTGACTGGCTGACAGCCGTGGTATATCAGGCCATATACCACGGGTATGACAAACGGGTATGACAAAACATTTCTTTTTACTGCTCTAAATACGTTGGTAACCAGTTTATGATAGCAATAAGGCACCTTGGTGGTTTGTGATATATGGCCAATATACCACGGCTAACGGAAGTATCCAGGCACTCCGCAAACAGGTACAAAAGTATCTATATCCACAGTAAACGAGTCCTATATCGACATAACCTGAAAGGCCGCTCAGCAAGGAAGAAGCCATTGCTCCAAAACTGCCATAAAAAAAGCCAGGCTACGGTTTGCAACTGCAAATGGGGACAAAGATCGTACTTCTTGGAGAAATGTCCTCAAGTCTGATGAAACAAAAATAGAACTGTTTGGACATAATGACCATCCTTATGTTTGATGTAAAAAGGAGGAGGCTTGCAAGCCGAAGAAAACCATCCCATCCGTGAAGCACGGGGGAGGCAGCATCATGTTGTGGGGGTACTTCGCTGCAGGAGGGACAGGTGCACTTCACAAAATAGATGGCATCATGAGGCAGGAAAATTAGGTTGATATATTAAAGCAACATCTGAAGACATCAGTCAGGAAGTTAAAGCTTGGTCGCAAATGGGTCTTCCAAATGGACAATGACCCCAAGCATACTTCCAAAGTTGTGGCAAAATGGCTGAAGGACAACAAAGTCAAGGTATTGGAGTGGCCATCACAAAGCCCTGACCTCAATCCTATAGAACATTTTTGGGCAGAACTGAAAAAGCATGTGCGAGCAAGGAGGCCTACAAACCTGACTCAGTTACATCAGCTCTGTCAGGAAGAATGGGACAAAATTCACCCAACTTATTGTGGGAAGCTTGTGGAAGGCTACCCGAAACGTTTGACCCAAGTTAAACAATTTAAAGGCAATGCTACTATATACTAATTGAGTGTATGTAAACTTCTGACCCACTGGGAACGTCATGAAAGAAATAAAAGCTGAAATAAATAATTCTCTCTACTATTATTCTGACATTTCATATTCTTAAAATAAAGTGGTGATCCTAACTGACCTAAAACAGGGAATTTTTACTAGGATTAAATGTCAGGAACTTTGAAACACTGAGTTTAAATGTATTTGGCTAAGGTGTATGTAAACTTCCGACTTCAACTGTACATTTACTGCAGCATACTGTAAATGATGGTGCATTGTGGAGAAATATTGAGGGAGGAGAAAGAATCGCTGGGACATTAAAATATTTTAAGGCTTGCTTTAAGTGCCTATATTTGGTGTACCTGTTAGTGAGAGTCCTGTACCAATTTAAGTGATATATGGTAGTAGGTCCATAAGAATGAAATGTCTGTAGGGAACAGATCAGACGGGTAGTGTGTCTTAAACGTTTTAATGGTTAAATATTTACCCATGTCCATTTGATTTGTTTTGCCCTGTATTCACAGACTGTTTGGAAGCCTTTATTTAGGCCTCTACAAGTGCAAGTGATATAAAACATCAAGTATTCTTTAAAATGCAAATGCCTTTAGCCAACCTGCTTGCCCTAATCTCTTGTAATTGCAGTAAAATACTGTAGAAAAGATTGTCTTACAGTTTAATAGTTACTTTTAATGTATTATACTGCGCTTCATTGCTCTGGCATCAAGTTACTGTGAATATCTCAGTATATCAAAAGATAGCTTGTTGTCATTTGTTTTGCTCCTTCTTCAAAGTAGCCATCCTTTGCCTTGATGACAGCTTTGCACACTCTTGGCATTCTCTCAACCAGCTTCATGAGGAATACTTTTCCAACAGTCTTTAAGGAGTTCCCAAATATGCTGAGCACTTGTTGGCTGCTTTTCCTTCCCTCTGCCGTCCAACTCATCCCAAACCATCTCAATTGGGTTGAGGTCAGGTGATTGTGGAGGCCATGTCATCTGATGCAGCACTCCATCATTCTCCTTAGTCAAATAGCCCTTACACAGCCTGGATGAGTGTTTGTCCTGTTGAAAAACAAATGACAGTCCCACTGAGTGCAAACCAGATGGGATGGCATATCGCTGCAGAATGCTGTGGTAGCCATGCTGTTGGGAACCACACATGCAGAGATCATCCATTCACCTACACTGCGTCTCACAAAGACAAGGCGGTTGGAACCAAAAATCTTAAATTTGGACTCATCAGACCAAAGGACAGATTTCTACCAGTCTAATGTTCATTGCTCGCGTTTCTTGGCCCAAGCAAGTCTATTCTTCTTATTGGTGTCCTTTAGTAGTAGTTCTTTACAGCGATTCAACCATGAAGGTCTGATTCACGTGGTCTCCTCTGAACAGTTGATGTTGAGATGTGTCTGTTAGTTGACCTACGTATGTGAAGCATTTATTTGGGCTGTAATCTGAGGTGCAGTTAACTCCGATGAACTTATCCTCTGGAGCAGAGGTAACTCTGGGTCTTCCGTTCCTGTGCCCGGTCCTCATGAGTGACGGTTTCATCATAGCGCTTGATGGTTTTTGCGACTGCACATGAAGAAACTTTCAAAGTTCTTTCAATTTTCTGGATTGACTGACCTTCATGTCTTAATGTTATGATGGACTGTCATTTCTCTTTGCTTATTTGAGCTGTTCTTGCCATAATATGGACTTTGTCTTTTACCACCCCTACCTTGTCACAACAGAACTGATTGGCTCAAACGCATTAATAAGAAGGAAAGAAATTTCACAAATGAACTTTTAACAAAGCATACCTGTTAATTGAAATGCATTCCAGGTGACTACCTCAGGAAGCTGGATGAGAGAATGCCAAGAGTGTGCAAAGCCGTCATCAAGGCAAAGGGTGGCTACTTTGAAGAATCTCAAATATAACATATATTTTGATTTAACACTTTTTTGGGGGTGACTACATGATTCCATATATGTTATTTCATAGTTTTGATGTCTTCACTATTATTCTACAATGTAGAAAATAGTAAAAATAAAGAAAATGAGTAGGAATGAAATGAGTAGGTGTGTCCAAACTTATGACTGGTACTGAATGTACTGTATTTGTTGATTAATATACTTCTACTTTATGCTTTTTGTTAAGTTTTACAATTGTGTTTTTGTTTTCGTGCATTCTGCGCTTTGAAGATCATTCAAAAAACAAAACCTGTTGTCCCGTCTTATTGCAGGGAAGACCCCTCTCCCCATTCTGTTCCATCATCCTTTTCAGATCTGCTGGAAATGGATGACTCATTACTTTTTGACAAGATAGAGTGCCTTCCATCAAGTGAAGGACACACACACACACACACACACACACACACACACACACACACACACACACACACACACACACACACACACACACACACACACACACACACACACACACACACACACACACACACACACACAGAGAGAGACATTCTGACTTCCCAAATCCGCTGAGGACACGGAATATATCCAAATTCATTAGCATTCATGGTCTGTAGCTTCTGGATGTTCTTAGTTCTTGTAATCAAAATTACAACCAGGGGTATAATGAAGGCATGCGTCATGCATGGTCAGCTATGCATACATTACAATTAAAAGCTTTGGTTAAGCACAGTTTTTAACTGACACTAAAATGGTTGAATGTGAATGCATGTGTATTAATCTCAATTGCTCAAAGTGATGAGGAAATTGTGGAAGCAAAGACGGTAGCCTATTTGTTGAACCTTTGACTTGATAATTGCTGAAAGTAATGCGATCATCACAGATAAGTTATGTTCATTTACATATGGATGTTACAGGTATGATCAAACAAGTATTACCTTTTAACCTATAACCCCTTTGATTTAGCGTCATTTTAACTGATTGTTGCTTTTATTCCAGGTTACGATAGCATTGCTACACATTCGCACACATACAGTTTTTACTCTGGATTTCCGTTAGTGATTTATTTCCCACTCTTAGGCTCTCGAACATGGTCGCAATTTATGGCTGTGACACCAAGGCTGGTAAAAGTATGCTTTATAAACTGCGTATGGCAGTGGTTCTCACTGCTTTCACATCGCTCTCAAGTCTGCCTCTCCCTATTTCACCCTCCTATATAAGCCACAGTAAGTCACAGTGATTCTGGAAAATTCGACTGTGCTGTCTGAAACATTGCTGGTGTAGTCAGTGCCAGAGGGGGTTTCACGCAGTAGGGAGAGAGGGTCAAATACAATACTGAACAGGTTGAGGGAGGAGCGCCTGTAAGAATGAGAAAAAGTCTGAAACCAAGGCACAAAGTGTCAGAGCACATGCCAAGAATACTGAGAGGGTAAAGTGTACATAATCAAACAAAGATCCTGCAAGACCACAACAAAGAGGGGAATAGCTAGGCCTACTAGAAAAGCAAAAGGAAAAATTCTAACCACAAATAGGTGCGAAGTGGCATACAAAATCCAAGTCCAGGGACTTGTTAAAAAGCCTAAGTGGGCTCCTGAGTGGCGCAGTGGTCTAAGGCACTCCATTGCAAAGCTTGAGGCGTCACTACAGACCCGGGTTCGATCCCAGGCTGTGTCACAACCAGCCGTGACTGGGAGTCCTATAGAGTAACTCACAATTGGCCCAGCTTCGTTAGAGGAGGGTTTGGCCGGGGGGACTTTACTTGTCTCATTGTGTTCTTGTGGCAGGTGGGGTCCCTGCAGGCTGACGACGGTTGTCAGTTGAGCAGTGTTTCCTCTGACATGTTGGTTAAGCAGGCAGGTGTTAAGAAGTGTGGTTTGGCAGGTCATGTTTCGGAGGATGCATGACTTGACCTCTCCTGAGCCCGTTGCAGTGTTGAGACAAGATTGTAATTGGATATCATGAAAAGGGGGATCAAAAATAAAACTTAAGTTGGTTAAGTTCATTTTTAAATACACCCTGATGATGGTGTAAGCCTATAAACTGAGCAGAGTTGGGACAATTTTTTGAATAAATACAAAATAATGGCAATGAATTGAAAATATCATTCTCTTCTATGGACCTTCTCTCAAAAGACAGTTGAAGAAGTTGGTCTAGTTTTTTCTTATTTCTGATCTTTGAGTGGACATTTGTAGATAAGGGAACATGGGCATATAGATTTATTCATTTCAGTCTTTTCTTAGCATGAAGTCAGCTAGGCTATATTGTGGCTATATTGTGTTGGGGATATTACAATATCCTTGTGTAGGACATACAGCAACCGTACCTCGCTATTGCCAAACAGTACACTATCTTTGCCAAGGTAATTGATTGTGTTTTTCTTGCCCTTGTACAGTGCATTGCAAATATTCTTGAGATTTACCAGATACAACATAGGATTATATATGGTACATTTTCTACACCTCTACCTCATTGAGTTGAGTTGATTTAATGTTTTACAGAGACAGGGCACATTAATCAACGTTTCAGTAAAAGTGCCGGTTTTAGCCAGCCGGCTCATTTTCAACCGCAGTACCTGGGCAGGTAATTAAAAACAATTACAAAACAATTACAATGTAGACAATCATTGAGCAGTGAGCACACACAGAGCAACATAGGACAAGCAAGACGTAGCATACAGACAGAGCGACATAGGACAAGCAAGACGTAGCATACAGACAGAGCAACATAGGACAAGCAAGACGTAGCACAGAGCAACATAGAACAAAAAGCAGCAAGACATTGATTACAGTTTCTATTTTCAGAGGTAGGCCAACTTATTATTCAGCCACTGTAATACCACAGCAAGTTGTTGAATAACTTAATGTTTGTATCTTGAAATTCCCTTATTTTCAATGACAGCCTACTAGGGAACAGTGGTTTAACTACCTTGTTCAGGGGCAGAACGACAGATTTTTACCTTGTCAGCTCAGGAATTCAATCCAGCAACCTTTTGGTTACTGGCCCAACGCTCTAACCACTAGGCTACCTGCCGCCCCAGCAAACGAGCTGCCAAGTATAGTCTGTCCAATTGGAGTGCTCATTCATCTGCCTCCCTACTGTTTGATGATTGATCAGGCTAAAAAGAGATGACTAACTTGTCTTGCAGTAACTCAGTTCTACTAAGCAGTGTTTTCTATTAGATTAAACCCCTGGTTATTCTCAGAAAGTGATGCTAGTGTACTGTTTAGTGGCCATTGAGACCACTCCTATTGGGATGTTATTAAACGGCTGAGCTTTTAACAAGCATGAGATCTCTCTTCCATGAGAAAGATAATGAGAGAGAGTGATCGCTTGGATGAACAAATTCCTTTGGTTTCTTTCTTTGCTTTGCTCATCAGAAAATGCAAAACGTTCTTGTCTGAGAAGATTTCATGACCCCCATGGGAAACTCACAGAGCATAGTGCATGTGGATTTAACAAAGGATAACACACCAATCAAAAATTGAGATTTCAGTTTCTATGGGACAGCCAGGGGAGCTTCTGTAGAGTACACTCAGACTGTCTGTGTTTTACAGACTGTATCAAATAGCAAAGTTTTATTTATTTATATAGGCCTATTGCTTTGAAAGTTTGATGAATTATTCAAACACTACACACCACTTTCACAAAGAACATCTCATCTAGTGTTCAATTGTACCACCGTGAAAACAAAATACAGAATACCTTTTTCAGGTGCTAAGAGTAAAAATGTGTGAGCATTTTTAAAAGTGATTACATCTGTACACTAAGCCAGGTGCTTCATTACTTAAAGATGAAGAGGTCTGGACTATGGGACATCAAATCAGGATCAGATATCTCCAAGCAGTCAAAGATTATACACTGTATGTTCTCAAAGCCATACCCATTTTTACGTGCTTAAATTTATATCGATATTCACCTGATTAGAACTCATCTTCATATTCATGTAGTTAAAACATAGCTACTGTATATCAGCAGTAAACCTACTATCTCACACGTCAAAGACTTTATCAAATGGTGTATGCTAGATGGTTTGGATCATCAGTTTGGATTACTTTCTCTGATTTGTCTCTGAAACCCCTACTGTGTAATGATTGGCCAGGATTTAATGTGGTATTCGTAAATCAAACATTCTTATGAGAAGTCTATTAAGTTTGCCTCACTAGAGGTTACTACTTTCCAGACAAATGAGGTACCAGGATTTTCTGGAGACACTCTGCCACAGATTGTATTTTGAGTGCATTGACACACATTTATAAAGTCCTCCCACCGTATAAATGTAAACAACTAAAATACACTAATGGATCCTTTGAGTGAACTTCTCTGACCCCATGAGAGTGAGTGAGAGAGAGAGAGAAAGAGAGAGAGAGAGAGAGAGAGAGAGAGAGAGAGAGAGAGAGAGAGAGAGAGAGAGAGAGAGAGAGAGAGAGAGGGCATATTGTTTACAGAAGGATGTACTGTATCATAAGTTGTCAAGTCCTTGAAAATTTCCAGTCGGTTCAACACTCTTAGAAAAAATGTTCTTTGGCTGTCCCAATAGAGAACCATTTTTGGTTCCGTTCTTCAAAGGGTTATCCTATGGGGATAGTCGAAGAACCCTTTTAGGTTCTAGATAGCACCTTTTTTTTACCCTGTTTTCTCCCCAATTTCGTGGAATCCAATTGGTATTTACAATCTTGTCTCATCGCTGCAACTTCCGTAAAGACTCGGGAGAGGCGAAGGTCGAGAGCCGTGCGTCCTCAGAAACACAACCCAACCAATCCGCACTGCTTCTTGACACAATGCCCACTAAACCCTGAAGCCAGCCGCACCAATGTGTCGGAGGAAACACCGTGCACCTGGCGAACGTGTCAGCGTGCACTGCGCCCGCCCCGCCACTGGAGTCGCTAGTGCGTGATGGGACAAGGACATCCCTCCCGGCCAAACCCTCCCCTAACCCGGACGACGCTGGGCCAATTGTGAGCCGCGCCATGGGTCTCCTGGTCGCGGCCGGCTGCGACAGAACCTGGACTCTAACCCAGAATCTAGTGGAACAGCTCCTTTTTTTCTAATAGTGTACACTCTATTCAAATAAAACTGCCAAAGAGTGTGTCTCTGCTCATAGTTCTTCTTACTAATGGAATGGTTTTTCACAACTCATCACATGAATCAGAAGTAAAGATGCTGTCCCCTGCATCCACTTGCAGCTCTCGTTTCTCTCTGTAACAAATTCTACAGTACGCTGATGCCAAACCCTGCTCTGGCTAATCTCCCACCCTGGACGCCATAATTCTCTTTTAGCCGCCTCACCTTGTCTACACTATCAATCTACTTCAATTCCAGCCTGGCCTTTTCCTCTGCTCTGCTCTCCTCCCCTCCCCTGTTGTATCCACCTTCCCTGATGCCTGGTTCCATCTCTACCCAGCAGCTCAGATCAGATTCCCATCATTGCTGTACTTTATCTCTCTAGTCAGCAGTCAGCAGTGCTGGATCACAAATTACCCCTCAGTATGTTGTCGATTACCATTCCACTCGCTGTATATTACAGTGCTATGTGCCATAAATCACTCCTCAATGGCCTTTCTGCTTCTGCTAGCCGCTGCAAGTGCCATTGGATTGTCCAGACATCCAGATATTCTCTCATTTAGACAGGTGTTCTCTGGCAGAATGATAAAATACTACACATATCCATCCAATAGCTCTGTCAAGTGCTGCATGGCTTTAGCACTGAAGGACTTCAAGATGTTTCCATTGTTACATATCTCGTGATTAAACGTAGTGGTTAGACACAAGAGCCTAAGAATTTATCAGCAAGAGGGTAGAAATGTCTGTCAACTAGGTGCAAATGTATGGTCTTTTAAAATGACAAACAACAACGGCACACATGAACACCCACAACAGAGGACGATGGTGTGATTGACCATCACACTCAGATTTGTAGGTGCAAGGAATCTCTCGAAAAGGAGCGGTGTTCTGTTTTTGATGTTTGGATGAAAAACATACCCAAATTAAACAGCCTATTTCTCAGGCCCAGAAGCTAGAATATGCATATAATTGTCAGATTAGGATAGAAAACACTCTAACATTTCCAAAACTGTCAACAAATTGTCTGTGAGTATAACAGGACTGATATTGCAGGCAAAAACCTGAGGAAAATCCAACTAGGAAGTGCCTCTTATTTTGAAAGCTCCCTGTTCCATTGCATGCCTTCCCTCCATTTAAAGGGATATCAACCAGATTCCTTTTCCTATGGCTTCCACATGGTGTGAACAGTCTTTAGACATAGTTTCAGCCTTTTATTCTTAAAAAATGAGCGAGAACAATCACATCGCGTCAGTGGATGGCTGGGTGCCAGCAGAGTTTTGCATGCGCAACAGCTTGGAGCAGACATTTTCTCTCTCTCTCCTATTGAAAAAGCTATGGTCCAGTTAAAATATTATCAATTATTTGTTGTAAAAACAACCTGGATGCTGGCCTTCTAGGCAGAGTTGCAAAGAAAAAGACATATCTCAGACCTGCCAATAAAAAGAAAAGATTAAGATGGGCAAAAGAACACAGATACTAGACAGAGGAACTCTGCCTAGAAGGCCAGCATCTCGGGGGTCGCCTCTTCTTGACATTGAGACTGGTGTTTTGTGGGTACTATTTAATGAAGCTGCCAGTTGAGGACTTGTGAGGGGTCTGTTTCTCAAACTAGACACTCTATTGTACTTGTCCTCTTGCTCAGTTGTGCACCGGGGCCTCCCACTCCTCTTTCTATTCTGGTTAGGGCCAGTTTGCACTGTTCTGTGAAGGGAGTAGTTCACAGCGTTGTACGAGATCTTCAGTTTCTTGGAAATTACTCACATGGAATAGCCTTCATTTCTCAGAAGTTTTTTTTGGAATTGTTAGTTAGATTACTTGCTCGTTATTACTGCATTGTCGGAACTAGAAGCACAAGCATTTCGCTACACTCGCATTAACATCTGCTAACCATGTGTATGTGTGACAAATAAAATTTGATTTGATTTGATTTGATTTGATTTGATTTGATTTGATTTGATTTGATTTGATTTGATTTGAACAAGAATAGACAGACGAGTTTCAGAAGAAAGTTCTTTGTTTCTGGCCATTTTAAGCCTGTAATCGAATCCACAAATGCTGTTGAAGGCCAGTTTTATTCCTTCTTTAAATCAGTACAACCGTTTTCAGCTGTGCTAACATAATTGCAAAAGGGTTTTCTAATGAGTAATTTGCCTTTTAAAATGATAAACTTGGATTAGCAAACACAACGTGCCATTGGAACACAGGAATGATGGTTGCTGATAATGGGCCTCTGTAAGCCCATGTAGATATTCCATTAAAAATCCGCTGTTTCCAGCTACAATAGTCATTTACAACATTAACAATGTCTTCACTTTATTTCTGATCAATTTGATGTTATTTTAATGGACAAAAAATGTGATTTTTGTTCAAAAACAAGGACAATTCTAAGTGACCCCAAACTTTTGAACAGCAGTGTACATTTATATCTGTCACTTTAGCTTCCTTGGATTTAGCATGTAATCAGTTACTGCCAACCTTGTGCACGCACACACAGTATTTGCATTCTGGCAACCTGAATTCAATGCTCCAACCATTTATTCTTAAAGAATATTATGAATAAGGCGCACCCATCCCTTATTCTCAAAGAACATTGGAAACCATATGAAACCATGTTGTCCCGTGTAGAGACTCAAATAGAGACTCAAATAGTTTATTAAATTAAACTATTATATTATGTGACTCCTGGTGACAGCTGCAACTGGCTAATGCTATTTTCTATGTTATCCGTAATGTAACTCAACTTTATAAAGCGAGGTACCGTGGCCAGCAAAATGTTTACATCTTAGTGTTTTATTCCATAACAACAGGCATAAGGATGTGTTTCTGGCAGAGAGCCTTTGTCTGTAGTTACCATGGAGATAACACAGCACCATTATCTCTCTGTCCATCCCAACAGGACAGGCTGGTCTCAGACTCTCAGCAGGATGTGACATAATGAGGTCACCACACTGCAAATGTCCTTATTTCAGCCAAGTTGCTCTAAATTGACGTCGAAATTGGACATATTTCCATATCCTGAGGACGTCGGGAAATTACTTCAAAACCAGACACTAGGACAACAGTGAGCGCTATTACCATCAAGTAGGGTTGGGTATTGCTAGGGCGTTGTGGATAGGTGTAATCTCATGACTCTGGATCAGAAGGTTGTGTGTTTGATCCCAGTCGTAGACACAGTTGTTTTATGTTGACCATGAGAAGCAAGATTAACTTAACCATTCAGAATGATTGCCTAAACTTAACCCTTATTAACAAAAATGTGACTTTTGGAGAAACGGAATATACAGAGCAGCAGGAGCAACAGAAACACAGAGAACGTGGATCAAATCAAATCATATTTTATTGGTCACATACACATATTTAGCAGGTGTTAGAGAAATGCTTCTGTTCCTAGCTCCAACATGAACATCTGATTCTGCAGTGAGCCTGTGAGAGCTTGTTGCTTATTTACCAAGGGGGTCATTCCGACCTGAGTTAAGCGCAGGTAAATGGAACGTAATTCCCTTTTTATGCACTTTCCTCCCTAGGTGTATTCTGACCTTGAACTTAAGCATGAGAATAGCATGCTATTCTCAACAGCTATTCGTTTGGGGTGGATATCAAAGAAATCAAGGTGTGGCAGAGGTGTGTCTACAGATACACCGTATTTTGGCCTTGACTTAATTCCCTCATAATTCCACCACCTTTAAGCGTGATAAAATTATGAATAAGGTCGGGCAACCTAGCGGTTCCAAGTGGAACAACATCTACTTTATTTTTTTCTCATAGAAATAACACCAGGCATGCTCCATATATTGTAATTTACAAATTGATAAGAGGCTAAAATATTGATAAGAGCTAGGTAAACAAGGACATTCAGAGACTTGTCCTGAAGCCACTCCTGCACTGTCTTGGCTGTGTGCTTAGGGTTATTGTCCTGTTAGAAGGTGAACCCTTTGCCCCAGTCTGAGGTCCTGAGCACTCTGGAGCAGGTTTTCATTAAGGATCTCTCTGTACTTTGCTCCGTTCATCTTTCCCTCGATTCTGACTAGTCTCCCAATCCTTGCAGCTGAAAAAAATCACCACAGCATGATGCTGCCACCATCATGCTTCACCGTTCTGAGGGTGTCAGGTTTCCACCAGACATGACGCTTGGCATTCAGGCCAAAGAGGTCAAGGTTGGTTTCATCAGACCAGAGAACCTTGCTTCTCATGGTCTGAGAGTCCTTTAGGTGCCTTTTGGCAAACTCCAAGTGGGCTGTCATGTGCCTTTTACTGAGGAGTGGCTTCCATCTGGCCACTCTACCTTAAAGGCCTGATTGGTGTAGTGCTACAGAGATGGTTTTTCTTCTGGGTGGTTCTCCCATCTCCACAGAGGAACTCTGGAGCTCTGTCAGAGTGACCATCGGGTTCTTGGTCACCTCCCTGACCAAGGCCTTTCTCCCCCGATTGCTCAGTTTGGCTGGGCGGCCAGCTCTAGGAGGGGTCTTGGTGGTTCCAAATTCTCTCCATTTAAGAATGATGGAGGCCACTGTGTTCTTGGGGACCTTCAATGCTGCCGACATTTTTTGGTACCCTTCCCCCAGATCTGTACCTCGACACAATCCTGTCAACATTTCTAAAAACCTGTTTTCTCTTTGGCATTATGGGGTATTGTGTGTAGATTGATGAGAAAAAAATGCTTATTTAATCCATTTTAGAATAAGGCTGTAACGTAACAAAATGTGGAAAAAGGGAAGGGTTCTGAATACTTTTCGAATGCACTGTCAGATGGTTCGTGGGAATCCATCAAAGATGGATCTATAATTTACCATCTGTGGTGAGTAATAGTTGTTGTATTTTGAGACTGGCAACATGGCTAACCCCAAGTATGTGTAGCACAGGAATGTTAAACAGCAGAACTTATGCAACAGAGACATAGTCCATCAACTGGAATGAGAAAGGACTTTTGGAGATGAGTTATGAGAATATCAAATGGTGTGTATTTTACTGTGTGCCTTTCTCACTGGCAAATACAGATATGAAAATGTTTTATAACAACAACAAAATGAAATAACTCATATTTGAACTGATAATAAGAATGCCACCATCATTCTGTTGTATAATACTTGAAGAACGAGTGCAAACTTGTTTCAAAGGGAAACAAATAGAGTAGCCTGTAACATTTCCACAGAAGAAAAGAACATGCTAATCAAAGAAACTGTCTGGCACAGAGGCAACCATAAATAAGGCCGTGAATATAACCTCACAATGATATTACATGCACCATAATGTGTGTGCAGGGCCTATAACAATAACCAATCAAATGTGGCTCTTGGTATGTTTCTTGTTTGACTTGGGGGAAGGATGTAATGATATCTCAAACTGTAGCGTTATCATTTCTTGAGAGCTGAACTGTTCTGTGTTCAATATTGTTGTGCCAGCCATGACCTTGTAGGCATAATTTCCCTCTCATTTGATTGCCTTGTTCTCATTGGTAGTTTGGGGAGGAGGGGGCTCTTTGAAGGCAATGCAATTTGTTTTGATCAAAAGTTTCCTCTCCCAATTGTGAGCAGATGATGAAACATAAGGAGATCTTGGCTCCCCGGAATACACTTATCATGTTCCAATTGCCCTCCTGAATAGGGCTTAATGTAATGTTCACGTTCTAGATTTTCTGCCATTTTGTATATATTTCAGTGCTATATTCCCCTGCTCATGTTCATAATATGTCATTCTCAAATAAACTTTTATTCAAATGTTTATTCCTTATGGAGACCATTTCTAGTCCAATTAGCCTGATGAGCTAAGGAAGGACATAACACAATATGGCGTGTGATGATTTAAAGGAGAGTTCCACAGCATGTTGCATAATCCTTACTTATGTGATAATGCAAACAGAACAATTTCTAACTACAGCGCATTCGGAAAGTATTCAGACTCCTTGACTTTTTCCACATTTTGATACGTTGGCCTTATTCTAAAATTGATTAAATAAATACAAATCCTCATCAATCTACACACAATATCCCACAATGACAAAGCAAACACAGGTCTTTAGAAATTGTTGCACATTTTTTCAATATAAAACACTGAAATATCACATTTATGTAAGTATTCAGACCCTTTACTCAGTACTTTGTTGAAGCACCTTTGGCAGCGATTACAACCTTGAGACTTCTTGGGTATGGCGCTACAAGGTTGGCACACTGGTATTTGAGGAGTTTCTCCCATTCTTCTCTGCAGATCCTCTCAAACTCTGTCAGGTTGGATGGGGAGCATCTCTGCACAGCTATTTTCAGGTCTCTCCAGAGATGTTCGATCGGGTTCAAGTCCGAGCTCTGGCTGGGCCACTCAAGGACATTCAGAGACTTGAGCCAAAGACACTCCTGCGTTGTCTTGGCTGTGTGCTTAGGGTCGTTGTCCTGTTGGAAGGTGAAACTTCACCCCAGTCTGAGATCCTGAGCGCTCTGCATCAGGTTTTCATAAAGAATCTCTCTGTACTTTGCTCCATTCATCTTTCCCTCAATCCTGACTAGTTTCCCAGTCCCTGCCGCTGAAAAACATCCACACACCATGATGTTTCCACCACCACGCTTCACCGTATGGATGGTGCCAGGTTTCCTCCAGACGTGATGCTTGGCATTCAGGGCAAAGCGTTTGATCTTGTTTCTCATGGTCTGAGAGTCCTTTAGGTGCCTTTTGGCAAACTCCAAGAGGGCTGTCACATGCCTTTTACTGAGGAGTGGCTTCCGCCTGGCCACTCTACCATAAAGGCCTGATTGATGTAGTGCTGCAGAGATGGTTGTCCTTCTGGAAGGTTCTCCCATCTCCACAGAGGAACTCTGGAGCTCTGTCAGAGTCACCATCAGGTTCTAGGTAACCTCCTGACCAAGGCCTTTCTCCCCTGATTGCTCAGTTTGGCAAGGTGGCCAGCTCTAGGAAGAGTCTTGGTGATTCCAAACTTCCTCCATTTAAAAATGATGGAGGCCACTGTGTTCTTGGGGACCTTCAATGCGGCAGACATGTTTTGGTACCCTTCCCCAGATCTGTACCTCGGCACAATCCTGTCTCTGAGCTCTACGGACAATTCCTTCAAACTCATGGCTTGGTTTTTGCTCTGACATGCACTGTCAACTGTGGGACTTTATATAGACAGGTGTTTTGCCTTTCCAAATAATGTCCAATCACTTGAATTTAACACAGGTGGACCACAGGTGGACTCATCTCAAGGATGATCAATAGAAACAGGATGCACCTGAGCTCAATTTCATGTCTCATACTAAAGGGTCTGAATATTTATGTAAATAAGGTATATATATATATATATATATATATATATATATATATATATATATATATATAAATAAATAAATAAAAATCACCTTTATTTAACCAGGTAGGCTAGTTGAGAACAAGTTCTCATTTACAACTGCGACCTGGCCAAGATAAAGCATAGCAGTGTGAACAGACAACAACACAGAGTTACACATGGAGTAAACAATAAACAAGTCAATAACACAGTAGAAAAAAAAGAGTCTATATACATTGTGTGCAAAACGCATGAGGAGGTAGGCAAATAATTACAATTTTGAAGATTAACACTGGAGTGATAAATTATCAGATGGTCATGTGCAGGTAGAAATACTGGTGTGCAAATATATATACAGTGCCTTGCGAAAGTATTCGGCCCCCTTGAACTTTGCGACCTTTTGCCACATTTCAGGCTTCAAACATAAAGATATAAAACTATATTTTTTTGTGAAGAATCAACAACAAGTGGGACACAATCATGAAGTGGAACGACATTTATTGGATATTTCAAACTTTTTTAACAAATCAAAAACTGAAAAATTGGGCGTGCAAAATTATTCAGCCCCTTTACTTTCAGTGCAGCAAACTCTCTCCAGAAGTTCAGTGAGGATCTCTGAATGATCTAATGTTGACCTAAATGACTAATGATGATAAATACAATCCACCTGTGTGTAATCAAGTCTCCGTATAAATGCACCTGCACTGTGATAGTCTCAGAGGTCCGTTAAAAGCGCAGAGAGCATCATGAAGAACAAGGAACACACCAGGCAGGTCCTAGATACTGTTGTGAAGAAGTTTAAAGCCGGATTTGGATACAAAAAGATTTCCCAAGCTTTAAACATCCCAAGGAGCACTGTGAAAGTGATAATATTGAAATGGAAGGAGTATCAGACCACTGCAAATCTACCAAGACCTGGCCGTCCCTCTAAACTTTCAGCTCATACAAGGAGAAGACTGATCAGAGATGCAGCCAAGAGGCCCATGATCACTCTGGATGAACTGCAGAGATCTACAGCTGAGGTGGGAGACTCTGTCCATAGGACAACAATCAGTCGTATATTGCACAAATCTGGCCTTTATGGAAGAGTGGCAAGAAGAAAGCCATTTCTTAAAGATATCCATAAAAAGTGTCGTTTAAAGTTTGCCACAAGCCACCTGGGAGACACACCAAACATGTGGAAGAAAGTGCTCTGGTCAGATGAAACCAAAATTGAACTTTTTGGCAATAATGCAAAACGTTATGTTTGGCGTAAAAGCAACACAGCTCATCACCCTGAACACACCATCCCCACTGTCAAACATGGTGGTGGCAGCATCATGGTTTGGGCCTGCTTTTCTTCAGCAGGGACAGGGAAGATGGTTAAAATTGATGGGAAGATGGATGGATGGATCCAAATACAGGACCATTCTGGAAGAAAACCTGATGGAGTCTGCAAAAGACCTGAGACTGGGACGGAGATTTGTCTTCCAACAAGACAATGATCCAAAACATAAAGCAAAATCTACAATGGAGTGGTTCAAAAATAAACATATCCAGGTGTTAGAATGGCCAAGTCAAAGTCCAGACCTGAATCCAATCGAGAATCTGTGGAAAGAACTGAAAACTGCTGTTCACAAATGCTCTCCATCCAACCTCACTGAGCTTCGAGCTGTTTTGCAAGGAGGAATGGGAAAAAATTTCAGTCTCTCGATGTGCAAAACTGATAGAGACATACCCCAAGCGACTTACAGCTGTAATTACAGCAAAAGGTGGCGCTACAAAGTATTAACTTAAGGGGGCTGAATCATTTTGCACGCCCAATTTTTCAGTTTTTGATTTGTTAAAAAAGTTTGAAATATACAATAAATGTCATTCCACTTCATGATTGTGTCCCACTTGTTGTTGATTCTTCACAAAAAAATACAGTTTTATATCTTTATGTTTGAAGCCTGAAATGTGGCAAAAGTTCGCAAAGTTCAAGGGGGCCGAATACTTTCGCAAGGCACTGTATATCTATATATATATATATATATATATATATATATATATATGAAAAACATTTCAAACATTTCTCAAACAAGTTAAGGGGTCTGAATACTTTCCGAATGCACCGTATATAGTATGGAAAACCGTTTTTTCTTCCAGTCACATTGATAAGGCAATAGAATTCCTCTATTTGGATTCATTCAAGCTATCTGAAATGGTGGTGTTAAAGCAAATGCAAGTTCCCAGAGAGAAGGAAGTGAAGACAACTGCATAGACAGGTTGGTTGTTTAGCAACAAAACCGATGCGTGCACAACTATGGGGCAAAACAGACAGGGTTGGCATAGATTGTTGACAACATGTAAACTATATTTAGTCTCCAATGTTTATTGAAAACATAAATACATTTACACAGTGAGCACCTCTTGTCTCTCAAATACATCATTACAGATGTTGGTTAGTTGGCTCGTAAATGTTTTGCTATATTAGCATTAGCATAGATATGACATCTGTCAAACACCTCAAAACAAGACATGGTATCAAGAACAAGATAACACTAGCTGAAATGAGCCACATACGATTCCCCACATGGCAGCTTCTTGTCATTGTTGCTAGCTATCTGGCAATCCAGAATTATAACCACACACAGCCTTCCGCTCCATTAAAGCACGCATCGTTTCATGACATTGTCAGCTAACCGGTCTATACATATTATGATTATATAGTTTGTTTTGCTATGGATCATCAACAGGGGTTGCAGTGACTCCTGTGTGCATCACTAACATAATTTACTACTCTCTGATGGCAGAAATCCAACACCCATCAATTAAAGGAAAATTCCACCCAAAAACTATCTTTTGTTATTTGTTTCATTAGTCCATTGTTGACATAGTCCCAAAATGTTTTGCTTGTCAGCAATCAAGTTTTCAAGATATGCAACTTTCAAAATATAAAAATCATCCCCATATGATGCATTATGCATCATATGATGCAACAAAATATATCTATTTTGAAAGTTATATATCTTGAAAACTTGATCGGTGACAAGCAAAACATTTTGAGACTCAACAATGGGCTAATGAAATAAATACCAAAATATATTTTTGGGGTGGACTTTTCCTTTAATGTACTGATGTTTTACTGAAAAAAATAATAACCTTTTGTGTTCATCCTGCCTATTTGCAGGCTGTGAGTGAAAGATCATATAAATAATATACTGTATTTAGCATGCACCATAAAATCAGTTGATTCTGGGTGGATTACTGGCATGGTGTTTCCTCTCGCTACTGATAAAGACAGAAATAATCCAATTATACTGGTAGGGATGTCTGCAGTAGGATGATTCAGTCTGTCTTGCCATGTGGGAAACCAGGGATCTCTTTCTGTTATCTCCTCTGGGTCTGTGCAATATGGTACATGAAGGTTGAAACATTGTCCTTATTCAGTAGGTAGAATACAATGAACACGTTTAGAGCGTAGTGTTTTGAGTTATAGTACTGGTTTTCTGGAACATTTACATAATGTACAAAAATCATACCCCTCAAACTCAATTGGTATCCCAATGCATGTATGCTTATAGAACTTACTGTAATATTCAGGGAATACTGTAATATTCAGGGAAGACATGTTTAAATATGTTTATTCATAATACATGCATATGCTCCCTGACATTATGCATGAAAGAATTATAGCCTAGATATTAACATTTAGCATTACATTATGGGCAGCAGTTAGCCTAGTGGTTAGAGTGTTGGGCCAGTAACTGAAAGGTTGCTGGTTTGAATCCCAGAGCCTACTGGGTGAAAAATATTTAGCTCCATACTACCATGGCTGATCCTGTAAAACGAGACATTTCACTGCACCTATCCGGTGTATGTGACAATAAAAACATACTTTTAAAAATGTATTTTTATTAAGCAAGATCCATGGAGATATTAGCCAGCTCCCTCACAACATGCGTGAAGTAATAAACAACAT
The DNA here is from genome assembly GCF_018296145.1 of Oncorhynchus tshawytscha. Classification (NCBI taxonomy): domain Eukaryota; kingdom Metazoa; phylum Chordata; class Actinopteri; order Salmoniformes; family Salmonidae; genus Oncorhynchus; species Oncorhynchus tshawytscha. Next base: position 72,821,221 of record NC_056434.1, on the reverse strand, counting down.
GGCATTCATTAGTTTCAAAGTCAAATACATCTAAATGGTTGGAGTGGGATTAAAGATTGTAATGAACTCAAAACTGTTGTACATTGACACACACATAAAAACAGTACTCATTGAAAATAAGAATTTGTTCTTAACTGACTTGCCTAGAAAAATAAAGGTCAAATAAAAAAATTAAAAAATTAAAGATGCATTACAAATTGATCACAGTTTGCTTGCAGCACCCCACTGGGCACAAACGTCAATTTAACATATATTCCAAATTGGTTCTACGTAATTTCATTGAAATTACGTTGAAACAACATTGATTCAACCAGTGTGTGCCCAGTGGGACAGAACTGAATATGGAACATTTTGTGAAGTTGGGAAGTTTTTCCAAATAGGTACATTTTCTTTCCATAAGAGACTGTACATGACTCCAACTTGTAAACAATGAAATCTGTATTCAGACAGGAAATAGTAGCTAGTCCAAAAAAAGCTTATTCATAGCCCTCGTCGATCCCTTTTGCAAAGGATCTTTTTGAAAGACCTCCTGAAGTCATTGTTGAATATAGTGTATATGACTGGATTCAGCGAGCTATTGCAGTATCCGAACCAGAAAAAGAAATTGAACAATGACTCAGGGACACAGCAGGAGTCACATATTGCGGTGAGTGTGTACGTGAAGAAGAAGGGGAACCAGCAGACAACAAACACTCCCATGACTACAGCCAGAACAAATGTGAAGCGCTTTTCTCGGTTCTGCCTTCCTTTCCATCGGCTCACTTTCACATACTGCTGTGCATCATCACCTTTAGGGGACGGTTCTCCTAGTTTCACCTGACACACTTTTGTCTTTTCCTTGCTCCGCTTCATTTTGATGGAGCACTGGTTCTCATTCCCATCAGACGAGGAGCACTCTTCCTCCATATTTAGTCCATTGACCTCCTCGTCCTCCTCCACTCCATCTCTCCCTCCTTTGTTCCCTCTCTCCAAAGGGTCCTGCTGAACTAAGCCATACTGACTTTTCTCTGGATTATTGTTTTCTCTTCTCCTCTCACCCGGAGGGGCCCTGGTTCTCTTCTTGGCAACCTGGTAAATTCGAACGTACACCAGAATCATGATCACACATGGGGCGAAGAATGAGGCGGTGCTGGAGAATATGATGTACCACTTCTCCTCATTGATCTTACATGTGGGACCCTCCTCTTTGGCTCCTTCCTTCTCCATCGAAATGAGAGGTGGGAATGATATAATGGCAGCCAGCACCCACACGAATAACACTATACATTTGATCCTGCGTGGTGTCCTTTTTGAGTTGTACTCAATGGCTTGAGTGACCGACCAGTATCTGTCCAGACTTATGGCACACAGATGTGTGATGGACGAGGTGCAGAACAGAACATCCAGGGCCAGGTAGATCTCACACCACACTTGACCAAAGTACCAATATCCCATCAGTTCATTAGCCAGAGAAAAGGGCATTACCAGAGTGGCCACTAAAATGTCTGCACATGCTAAGGACACTAAAAACAAGTTCTGAGGGGCTCTTAGGGCCCGGCTGGTGAACACAGCGATGACCACCAGGACATTGCCGAACACTGTGAATAGAATAAGGATACCCACCAGTATTGTCAGAGGCACAGAAGTCTGCACAGTGTAAGGGAGCCTAGCAGGCAAAGTCCCGTTGCTGTTGGTCAAGTTATCACAACCCATAAGGATGAAGCATGTGTCTGTATAAGAAGAGTCCTTGTTCGAAGAGCCACAACCGATCCACTATTTTCACACATTTGTTAATGAAGCAGAAGTAGCCTTCATTTTTGCCCACTGGGGAAAATTATGTCATATGAACAATCTAACAAACAATCTAACAAACAATCTCAATGTTAGTTATTTTTGTTGATAAAAAAAAGTTGATACCAAAATAAATAACCAGGTAAAAGAGAAAATACTCCTTAAACAGAACTGTAGTTTTACTCCCTCTTTGTTTTCCAGCATCCAAAACCTCAGCTTTACCAACTACATAATTCAGGAAAAAAGTGGTTAATCGTTATCCTTCAAAAACGTAAAATGGCCCCACGTTGTGCGTAGAATAGCATCTGAGCAGGATGATATTTCTCTGCCCACTGAAACAGTAGTTGGTGAAACAGACCTTTATGTGGCAGAGGATGGGATTGCTGCTTTATATATGGTTTGGAGACTCCGCTCCCCAGTCAGTATATTTCAGTGAGAATTATGGGCGGGGTCCAACTACCATCGCAGCTCCAGATTAGTTGTATTGCTGCTTTCCAAACTGAACATTGACAAAATATCGTAATTCTGAATATTCTCCGGATATACATATATATTTTGTATTTTGTGACTACGTCTACTGTTTATTAATGAGACAAATTAGACATTGATAAAAATGTTAATGACAGGAAATAGCCCAAGATAAACGCTGCAAGGAGTAAATTATAGTTCAATATACTAATTGGAGCGGGGGTTAAATTGACATGACATGTTGAAGACAACATAATGGCTTTTATTTAAGAAGACAACACATTATAGAATAAGATTTACAGTCAGAGTTGACCTTTTACAGGTAATTCGTTAGGGAGTCGAATCAAAGACACAATTGTTAAATTTAATCACCATGGACAGAAATGATTAGGATTAAAGCCCCATCTGCTGACAAAGTGCGATATGACACTTTAGGATACTGTAGTATCGCGAGAAGAACATGTTATATCAACAATCGGCATTTCCGGTAAAATTTGCTGAGGAGGAAAGGAACTGTTTTGTTGTTGTCTACGATTTGAGTTATTAGAAACAATTTAAGTGAAATCTGAATATCCTGAGTCTGTATTAATTTGAAGCAAATACGGGAAGGTAAGATTATTAATGAACATTTAATCATTTTGAATTAGTTTTTTTATTGCCAAAATTGTCATTGCTGCCAGCGGTCGCTGTGTTGTGATGATGGCCTAGCTGCTAACGTTACTTGCTAACGTTAGCTATCTAGTGGTAGCTAACATTCTAGCTAGCGATGCCTATTTGAAATTAATTTGAAAGTCGGTAGCTAGATTTTTATACCTATCAGAGTATGGAAATATAGGTCAATAACTAACTAGTTACTTTAAAAACGAGTGAAAATGTGTTAATTAACCTTCCCCTAACACCGAAATGTAACTAGCTAACGTTAGCTAAGCCTACTACTACTTAGCTTTGTAGCTAGCTAACTTATTTGCTATTTGTTGGTCGTCCCAACTTGCCACAAAGTCATAATTATAGATAAACCGCCTATATCTACAATCTCTGTTTAAAATCAGTTTTTAAATCTAACCATAAACTTTACCACACTGCTAACCTTATGCCCAACCATGTCCCTTGATCATGACTCAGTGTCATTCAATTTCACACAAGTATTTGCTTTGGACAAAGCCGTCTTCGGAAGGGGGGGACTTTTGTTAAGAGCAGCGACGCTCGGTCGGAACATTAACACGCATCGCTTGCGTTTATGTTTTGGAAGCATAAGGAGCAGATTTTATATATTTTCAAATCGGCGGAAAAAAGTTTAACCTTTTATCGATTGTGGGTTCCCGCGCGGACATATTTCCATGTTACAGCGCTTGTTTATGAAAACAGATGGAAGACCGAGTGGAGTAGCTGTGCTAATAGGCTGTCAAACACCAGTGGCGTAAAGTACTTAAGTATAACATTAAAGTATTTATACTTCAAGTTGTTTTGGGGGGTATGTGTACTAAACTATTTCTATTTTAGACAACTTTTCCTGCAATACATTTCTAAAGAAAATGTTGTACTTCTTACTCCATACATTTTCCTTGACGACCAAAAGTACTCGTTACATTTCGAATGCTTAGCCGGACAGGTAAATTGTCAAATTCATGCACTTATCAAGAGAACACGTGGTCATTCCTACTGTTTATGGCCTGGCAGACTAACTAAACACACGCATCTTTTTGTAAATAATGTTGGAGTGTGCCCCTGGCTATCCGTAAATTGTAAAAACAAGAAAGTTGTGTTTTCTGTGCTTAATATAAGGAATTGTAAATAATTTATACTTTTACTTTTGATACTTAAGTATATTTTAGCAACTACATTTACTTTTGATATGTAAGTATATTTAAAACCAAATACTTTTAGACTTTTTCTCAAGTAGTATTTTACTGTCTGACTTTTACTTGAGTAACATTCTATTAAGGTATCTATACTTTTAGTATGACAATTGGGTACTTTTTCCACCACTGCCGAACACCTGTGTTTTAACGGAAGGCAGACGCCTCAAAAGCGTTATCTTTAACTATGTTAATTAAGCGATAAGGCATGAGGGGGTGTGGTATATGGTCAATATACCACGGCTAAGGGCTGTTCTTAAGCATAACGCGGAGTGCCTGGATACAGCTCTTAGCCATTGTATATTGGCCATATACCACAAACCCCCGAGGTGCCTTATTGCTATTATAAACTGGTTACAAACTTAATTAGAGCGGTAAAAATATGTTTTGTCGTACCTGTGGTATACAGCCTGATATACCACGGCTGTCCGCCAATCAGCGTTCAGGGCTCGTTACATCCAGGTTATAAAACCGTGTTTAAAAAAAAAATGTAGAGTAAATTTGTATTTTGTATTTGTGAAATCATTTTTTGTGATATGGAAGTAGCCATTTCTGTTCATAGAACCATACTGTAATTGAGAGTGGAATCCATAGCCAATTCATCCTTTCCGCAGAACATGTAAAGTCCTTCGATTAAGGAGTAACGTTAGTCCAATATTGAGCTAGCCTAACCCTAGGAAATATGACTTTTGCTTCCAAAACTGGACTGCGACTCATAACCCCCCTTACAGATGAAGCCTTCGTCCAATTATTATTTATTTTTTTTCACCTTTATTTAACCAGGTAGGCAAGTTGAGAACAAGTTCTCATTTACAATTGCGACCTGACCAAGATAAATCAAAGCAGTTCGACACATACAACAACACAGAGTTACACATGGAGTAAAACAGTCATTAATACAGTAGAAAAATAAGTCCATATACAATGTGAGCAAGTGAGGTGAGATAAGGGAGGTAAAGGCATAAAAGGCCATGGTGGCGAAGTAAATACAATTGAGCAAGTAAAACACTGGAATTGTTGATTTGCGGTGGAAGAATGTGCAAAGTAGAGATATAAATAATGGGGTGCAAAGGAGCAAAATAAATAAATACAGTAGGGAAAGAGGTAGTTGTTTGGGCTAAATTCTAGATGGGCTATGTACCTGTGAGCTGCTCTGATAGCTGGTGCTTAAAGCTAGTGAGGGAGATAAGTGTTTCCAGTTTCAGAGATTTTTGTAGTTCATTCCAGTCATTGGCAGCAGAGAACTGGAAGGAGAGGTGGCCAAAGGAAGAATTTGTTTTGGGGGTGACCAGAGAGATATACCTGCTGGAGCGTGTGCTACAGGTGGGTGCTGCTATGGTGAAAATAGGAAGCCAATTCTAGATTTAACTTTGGATTGGAGATGTTTGATGTGAGTCTGGAAGGAGAGTTTACAGTCCAGACACTTAGGTATTTGTAGTTGTCCACATATTCTAAGTCAGGGCGATCAGTTGAAGAGCATGCATTTAGTTTTACTTGTATTTAAGAGCAGTTGGAGGCCACGGAAGGAGAGTTGTATGGCTTTGAAGCTCACCTGGAGGGTTGTTAACACAGTGTCCAAAGAAGGGCCAGCAGTATACAGAATGGTGTCGTCTGCGTAGAGGTGGATCAGAGACTCACCAGCAGCAAGAGTGACAATGACTCTTATGTGTAATGTAATGGCATTAAGAGTCATAATCAACGGCTAGCCTAACTTTAAATGAAGACAAAAAGCACATTTTAGTTCTCATGAATTTTTACGATGTGGTCAATTTTGACTTTGTGGTTGTGGTAACTAGTGACAACCATATTTGTTGTTAATGTATTTATTTTATTTTACCTTTATTTAACTAGGCAAGTCAGTTAAGAACAAATTCTTATTTTCAATGACAGCCTAGGAACAGTGGGTTAACTGCCTGTTCAGGGGCAGAACAACAGATTTGTACCTTGTCAGCTCGGGGGTTTGAACTTGCAACCTTCCAGTTACTAGTCCAACTCTCTAACCACTAGGCTACCCTGCCGCCCCATGTATAGATAGTTAGCAACACTAACAAAGTAGTAGAAATGTATTGATTTTATTTGACACTTTAAAAACACAATACAAGCACGTGGATACAATGCATTAAAAAATGTCTAGGATAACAAACTTATTTCGATTGTGGTCCTTTTCAAAAATATAAATCATGTTACACATTCACAGCTAAGAGCTGAATTGTAATAAACATCACCAAAAATAATGAAAGTATGCAAAGACCAAAACAATAACACATTTAAATAGTCCTTCACTGTCCAACCCCGTTAGTTGCGACGACTTGCGAGTAGCCTGGCTCCGCCTTGCAAGACTGTCCACTGCCTTGCCATCCTCACTGAGTTGTTTATTTGCTATTGTCACTTTGTTTCAAGTGTAATTTTACTATGTTGTATCCCCCCCTTTCGTTGTCCATTTATTAGATGTCAGAAGATTTGTTGAAACAGTTGGGCAGCTACAAAGCCCAGTTACAACAAGTGGAAGCTGCCTTATCAACCGATCCTGAGAACGAAGACCTTCTCAAATTACAGAAAGACTTATCGGTAACTAGCTATCCATGTCATGATTATTTAAGTCAATGAGTGTCAATAGGTTTCTTAGTGTGTCGGTCTTCAAATGTGATTATTATCGAGGAACAAAATGACCTCAATGTTATGTATCCTTCACAGGAAGTCATAGACTTGACAAAAGACCTCCTGACGTCGCAGCCCTCTGAAGGTACTGCTAGTGCCAACAGCTCCGATGCAGCCCCCCTGAAACACAGCTGGAGCGTTGGGGACAGGTGTATGACTGTGTGGAGTCAGGATGGACAGTGAGTGTCACCAGAAGTTCCTCAGTCAATATTAACCTACACTGAACAAAAATATAAATGCAACAATTTCAAACATTTTACAGAGTTACAGTTCATATAAGGAAATCAGGCATTTTAAATTAATTAATTAGGCCCTAATCTATGGATATCACATAACTGGGAATACAGATCTGTTGGTCACATATGCCTTAAAAAAAGGTAGAGGCGTGGATCAGAACCAGTCAATATTTGGTGTGACCACCATTTGCCTCATGTACCGCGACACATCTCCTTCGCATAGAATTTGTGACTGTGGCCTGTGGAATTTTGTCCCAATCTTCAATAGCTGTGTGAAGTTGGTGGATATTGGCGGGAACTGGAACGCGCTGTCGATCCAGAGGATCCCAAACATGCTCAATGGGTGACATGTCTGGTGAGTATGCAGACCATGGAAGAACTGGGACATTTTCATCTTCCAGGAATTGTGTACAGGTCCTTGCGACGTAGGGCCGTGCATTATCGTGCTGAAACATGAGTTGATGGTGGCGGATGAATGGCACGACAATGGGTCTCAGGATCTAGTCACAGTATATCTGTGCATTCAAATTGCTATTGATAAAATGCAATTGTTAGTTGTCCGTAGCTTATGCTTGCCCATACCATAACCCCACCGCCACCATGGGGCACTCTGTTCACAATGTTGACATCAGCAAACCGCTTGCCCACACGATGCCATTAACGTGGTCTGCGCTTGTGAGGCCGGTTGGACGTACTGCTAAATTCTCTAAAATGACAGAGGCGGTTTAACATTCAATTATCTGGCAAGAGCTCTGGTGGATATTCCTGCACACTCCTTCAAAACCCCGCGGGGCACTCTGTTCATAATGTTGACATCAACAAACCGCTTGCCCAAACCACTCCACACACGGTCTGCCATCTGCCTGGTAAAATTGAAACCGGGGTTCATCTGTGGAGAGCACACTTTTCCAGCGTGGCAGTGGCCATCGAAAGGGAAGATTTTTCCATTGAAGTCGGTTTACGACTCTGAACTGCAGTCAGGTCAAGACTCTGGTGAGGACGACGGGCACGCAGATGAGCTTCCCTCAGAGAATTTCTGACTGTTTGTGCAGAGGTCCTTCTGTTGTGCAAACCTACAGTTTCATCAGCTGTCCAGGTGGCTGGTCTCAGACGATCCCACAGGTGAAGAAGCTGGATGTGGTGGTCCTGGGCTGGCATGGTTCCACGTGGTCTGCGCTTGTGGGGCCGGTTGGACGTACTACCAAATTCTCTAAAACTACGTTGGAGGCGGCTTATGGTAGAGAAATTAACATTCAATTCTCTGGCAACAGCTCTATTGGACATTCCTGCAGTCAAAATGCCAGTTGCACGCTCTCTCAACTTGAGACGTCTATGGCATTTTAGTGGCCTTTTATTGTCCCCAGCACAAAACAATTATGGGACCAACACTTTACGTGTTGCGTTTATAGTTTTGTTCAGTGTAAAATAATCAACTGATAAATGACCAATTTTACAATGCTGATAAGTGGGAAGGTAATCTTTGTTAATCTTGCTTGCACACCATGGTCTTGACTTACCATTTGACCTACACTCTAGTCATTTATTTGTTCAACAAAACTGTTGTGAGATATTTTTAATTAAGAGCCTAGGCCCTGAATAAGAACAATAACACACTCAACTATATTTCTTCACAATGTTGTGTAGTAGGGCTTGGGTCTGTGGCTCGTACTCACCTGCTTACAGCCGTGATTCTTTGACAGGGTGTATGAGGCTGAGATTGAGGAGATAGACGGCGAGAACGGCACGGCGGCCATTACCTTCTTCGGCTACGGGAACGCAGAGGTGGTGCCACTGCAGAACCTCAAACCTGCCGAGGAGGGCAAGCATTCTGAGGAGGACGGGAAACCCAAGTCCAGGTAGGAGAGACGACACTTATGTTAAATATGTCCTGTGTAGTAGGGTCAGGAGTTTTTCACTTTTCCGTGATGTCCCGAACAGTCCATGGAGGATCAAAAATTGTAACTTTGTGTGTGCGTGCCATGATAGGAAAGAGCAGATAGCAGACCAGAGGGAGTACAAGAAGAAGAAGGCTCAGAAGAAGGTGTTGAGGATGAAGGAACTGGAACAGGAGCGAGAAGACCAGAAATCCAAGTGGCAAAGTTTCAACAACAAGGCCTACAACAAGAACAAGAAAGGACAGGTAACACATGTTCATCTACTTTACACACACAACTTAACACTAGAAAAGCCAGGCTCCGTCATTTTTTTTACTCAACATTCAAACAGTCAAATACATTCCATGTATGCTATTGCAAAAATAATAATTTGGTTATGTTGATGAAAGTATTAGGTAACATTTAGAGTGGGGGGGGGGTGTGAGTGATTTAAAATTTAAAAAATACAATAGCATTTTCATTAGTTTGTTACTGTAGACTATACATAAAAATGAAAACACACCACAATTCAGTATTAAATCCATCACAAAGAAATCCATCATTATTCCATTTTGGTAGGTCTTAAGAAACAACCTAAGAAAATCTATTTCAAAAGAACAGAATACCATATTTGAAGTTGTATTATGTTACTAGTCTGTGTTTAGTAGCCTAGGCTATATGCTGCAGCGAGTGCTTGTGTGTTGAATGCATACATTTTCAGTTGTTCTTGGAAAAAGTGATATTTTGAAATGCAGCCTGTTGTGGTTTGGCAAAAGTATTTTGTTTTTTAGAATCCTTAGAATATGCTATTTCAAAACGTCTTACCTGTGTGAACCTCGGTAGGGTGATTTGAAGAAGTCGCTTTTTGGTAAACTCTGGTCCCCGCTTTGTCAATTACGCAAGCATCAATTACCATTTGACAGATGATAATATTGTCGCCCATCATACTTTTGTCAATGTAATATTTTCTTTAGGCTACATCTATATATGAAATTAGTTTTGATATAGTTTAGGTAGGTGTAGTTTCGATGGGCCCCGTTATCAGATGGGCAGTCAACTGTCTGGTGAAAAGAGGGGGGTTACATTTCCTCCCCAAACTGCTTATAACACGAACTCTGATATTGAAATTCTAACAATGTCAGCGTGTTAGACTTATTTAGGAAAATGTAAAGATGAATGGGGACACAACTTAAAAAATGGCAAAGATATTACAATTTGAAATTCATGTGAAGTCAAAATGACAGTCTCTGCGCTTCAAGTCTTAAACTAAGTAACATTTCATATGTTATTTGCACATTTTCAGCCATTGCTTTGAAGCAGGAGAGAGTACCATCACAAATAGTCTGAGATTTCCATTGTGTGTTGCAGGTGAAGAGGAGTATATTTGCATCGCCGGAGAGCGTAAATGGAAAGGTGGGAGTAGGAACATGTGGCATAGCAGACAAACCCATGACCACGTATCACGACACATCCAAATATAACGTCAGGCATCTCATGCCACAGTGACCAAAAATGTTTTCTTGGTGTTTAAAGTATCCCATTGTATAGTAGGAGGATCAGTGTTTACCATTGTGTTTATATGGCTTAGGTTACTCAAGTAAAGGAGCTTTGAAACTAATCGCTTACTCACCATTGGTTGGCTCATTGGAATATTGTTCTTACCGGTATGTCATATAGAACAGCAGAATTCTTAATAAAATAAATTACCCCTGTAATGGATCAGCACAAATAAGTGTACTCAAGTGTTTAGATTGTGGTGACATTTGTATGGATTGCTGTATCTTTCTGAATGCAACAAAGGCAAAAACTATAATATGTGCATGTTTCAATGTTACACATTTATTATAGCTTTTTCAGGGTGAACTGGGCTATATTAGACATTTTTACTTTTTGCTGTTTAGTGGTAATAACTCTTTTTAAAGCATTTCAGTTTTGTACATTTACAGTAAAACAAATTGTCATTTTTGTTGAGGTAAGATGTCCCTCTCATTTTGCCCTGAAATTACGAGTAGGTTTCCATATTGGTACTGAATGTTTAACAGTTCCTCCAGATGGCAGTAATGCATTTTGTACCATCTTTGTTTCCGTGACGTACATCAATGACCTTGTATCACTGCTGGCGACGTAAGCTTTTCTTTTTCTCAATTAAAATCAGGGATGAGTTGTGTAGTCTCCTATGTTTGTGATTTATTGACAGATTGCATCTGTCTGGTGCTAGCGCAGAAGTGTACTGCATAGAAAATACATGATATCAGTAATGAAGTGTATATATGATTATAGCTTTGGACACACCAATAACAAGGACCAACTGGACACTGTATAGGTACCTGGGGTGGTAAAGGTTTATTGATCTAGTTTAAGGGACCACTACCAGGAAACACAAAATGGTAGCAGGGGGCCAGCAACATGTTCTTTTGTAAAAGTCACCTTTGATGGCTGATTTAGCACAGTAGTGTTAAGAGACACTTTCTTAGAACAAGTCTTTTTCATAGTGCGTTTTACAAATTACCCAACACTGACACTGAATAAAGACTTGGAACTAAGAAACCTGTGCAAGAGTCAATTTAGCCATGTTAAGACACAGTTGGTGGTGATAATCTATTTAGTTGTACCACAAAAATATGGGTATGGTCATAAGATGACATTTCCAATTTGGTTAGTGGAATAGTCTTGCAGTGCAATTAGGGGAAAGTGTGATTTTTGTACATAAATACTCAGAATATACAGTGTCAGGGTTTTAACATTGGAATGCTTCTTAGCTACAATGCAACAAATAAGTTACTAAGTAAAAACTCTTGCCCTGTGTTCATCAATACAAAGACATGAGCTCTCAACTGGTCAATCCAAAGCCCATGATTAAAAAAATGGAGAACTACATTCAATACACATGCAACATGACTTGTTCAAACCATTATCTTAATATTGATTACTATTTGTAATTAAAGCTATTGAAGTTACAAAATAAGCACATTCAATTTGGTGTTGATGGCCAAAATGGTGTGCCTAAAACAGCCAACTTAAGAGTTGACATGACTGGCAAGTGTTATTGCTTCAGAATTGTGCTTGGGCCTTGAAGTGCGGTATATCTCATAGCTGCCTAATGTATACAAACAATTATTTTGAAATCTCAACGGGGATAAATGTCACTCACAACAGACCAGAGTGATACATTTAGCGTGTCGTGTACCATTGCACTAGCTTTTGTCTAAACTTAACGCTCAGTTCAAAACCACAAGACTTATATAAAACCAAACATTACAGTTGTCAAAACATCCAAATAATATTATCCATTCATTTCATAATTCAAGTGTGACCAAGACAGTACAGCACGATAAATATTGGGAAAATAAATACATTTCTCAATCATAAGGTAGGAATAACAGTGGTGGCTTGTCAAAGATTTGGGGTATAACTGTGGGTACTGTATAAGAAAAGTGGTTTGGATTGGAGATAGAGAGGCCCTAGTAACTTGCTTGGTGATTGACAAGAATTGTTTCTTTTCTCAGATGGTCATCTGCTAGGGGTTTCCAAAGTGGGGGGGAAAGTTGCCCTTGTCACTGGTGAGCTTCTGGCTGGTTTTATGTCGTTTTTGTGCTGGTTTTAGGAGGAGACGGGTAACAGACACATCAGAGTCAAGATTTTACAGTTGAGGTAAGATCTGTCCTTTCAAACTGTAGGTGGGGTTTAGCTTTTAGCTGGTTCTTGATTTAGGCTGGTTCTTAGGAGGTGAGTCCAGATTTAGACTGCATAAGGAGGAAAACTTCAGGTTGGTTCATAGTATAGGACCAGTTATAGACTGCAGGTGGAGTGGAGTTTTAGACTGGTTCTTAGAAGCCCAGTTTAGACTGCAGGTGTGGATGAGGAACTGCAGGTGTGGATGAGGAGCTTCAGGATGATTCTTAGAAAGCCCGTTTAGACTGCAGGTGTGGATTAGGAGCTTCAGGCTGGTTCTTAGGAGGAAAAGGCCAGTTTTAGGCTGCAGGTGGAGTAGCCCTCGTCGCTGGCTAGGCTCTGCCGACTGTTGTGGTCTTCCAAGTCACTGCAGCCATTGGTGCTGATACTGTCCAACTCTCCATGGGAGAAGTCAGTGCTTTCCACGTCCACCTTGATCTCTTCTACAGAAATTAGAGTCAGAGGAAAATATTTAATAATGATCCTCCCACACTTATCAGGTAAATGTATTGAGTGACAATTAATGCTTGATGACACCCAATGCTACACTATATAGACTATAACACATGTAAATTATATTGACTGGTTTGAAATGGAACTGAAATAAACTGTCTTAGTATAATATAACATTGCCACAGACAAAATACAGTGAGCTCCAGAAGTATTGGGACAGTGTTTTGTTTTGGCACTACTCCAGCACTTTGGATTTTCAATTTGAAACAATGACTGAGGTTAAAGTGCAGACTGTCAGCTTTAAATTGAGGGTATTTTCATCCATATCGCGATGAGCAGTTTAGAAATTACAGCACTTTTTGTACATAAGCCCCCCCCCCCCATTTTGGGGGACCAAAAGTATTGGGACAAATTCACCTATATGTATTAAAGAAGTAAAAAGTTTATTTGCTCCCATATTCATTACACGCAATGACTACATCAAGCTTGTGACTACAAACGTTGGGTGCATTTGCTTTTTGTTTGGGGTGTGTTTCAGATGATTCTGTTCCCTCTAAGGGACTAACTAAGCTCTGTGGAATGGTTGGCTCACCTTGGTCCGAGTCAGAGTGTTCTGAGGCCAAAGGGGAACCTAGGCTGTCCATACGGACCCTGTCCCTGTCTCCGCCTCCGGGGGTCTGCAGGTGGGCCAGCTGCCTCTGCAGGTGCCTCTGCTCTCGCTCCAGGCTTTCCAGCTGGTGCTGGCTCCTCCGGTCCATCTCCTCTAGTTTCTACAAACATTCAGAGAGGACAGAGAGTTAATCAACCTAATGTGTGCATAATCCTTAATATTATATTACTAATAATTGCATATATATATATTTTAAATGTAACCTTTATTTAACATATAAATGGTGTAGGCTAAAGAGCAGCTATTTATCAAATTTCCTCAGACATCTGCACATCCCGAGTGGCACAGCGGTCTAAGGCACTGCCTCTCAGTGCTAGAGGCATCACTACAGACCCTGGTTTGATCCTGGGCTGTATCACAACTGGCCATGATTGGGACTCCGATAGGGCGGCACACAATTGGCCCAGCATCGTCAGGGTTAGGGGAGGTTTTGGCCGGGGTAGGCTGTCATTGTAAAATAAGAATTTGTTCTTAACTGACTTGCCTGGATAAATAAAAGGATAAATAAATACAATAAAACACACTGTCTCACAGTACACATTCAGTTTTACTGTACAAATTATAGAATCTTCAACAGCTGCCATTTACAAACATTTTAAATTGAATGTTTTTATTTTCATTTTACTCTACTCTTGCAACATTCAAGATTGAGGGACAAACTGTGTGTTGTGTTCTCCTGAGCCGGAATAATCATATGTGAATTCATCAACATCAGACCAGGCTAAAAATACCAACAGATCCAAACGGCTGTAGTGGCAACGTAATTCCAGACATTTTTCCATGACGGCCAATTGTAGACCTGAATTTGCTGCTTGGTGGAAAACAAAAGGCAACAGCTGTGTTGGTTAAGGCTGAACATACAAGCCACACTTCCTTTCATTTTGTATTTTAATTCTGAAACACATTAATGTGCCAAAAATCGCAGATCAATTGCAAAGGCTTTTTCCGAGTTAACAGGGGGGAGACAAATAGGTTCTCCAGACTATGGGCCGGTTGCAGGTTTAAGCAGTCACCCTCCCCCTCCAAGAGAATACATTGTATTCGTAAAGTACTCAGACCCATTGACTTTTTACACATTCTGTTACGTTACAGCCTTATTCTAAAATGGATTCAATTGTTTTTGTTCCTCATCAATCTATACACAATTCCCCATAATGACAAGACACATTTTTGCTAATGTATTCAATATAAAAAACTGAAATATAACATTAACATAAGTATTCAGATCCTTTACATCCACACAGCATGATGCTGCCACCACCATGCTTCACCGTATAGATGGTAGCAGGTTTCCTCCAGACGTGACGCTTGGCATTCAAGCGAAAGAGTTCAATCTTGGTTTCACCAGACCAGAGAATCTTGTTTCTCATGGTCTGAGAGTCCTTTGGGTGCCTTTTGGGAAACTCCAAGCGGGCTGTCACGTGCCTTTTCCTGAGGAGTGGCTTCCGTCTGGCCACTCTACCATAAAGACCTGATTGGAGGAGTGCAGCATAGATGGTTGTCCTTCTGGAAGGTTCTCCCATCTCCACAGAAGAACTCTGGAGCTCTGTCAGAGTGACCATCAGGGTCTTGGTCACCTCCCTGACCAGGACCCTTCTCTCTTGATTGCTCAGTTTGGCCGGGCGACCAGGTCTAGGAAGAATCTTGGTAGTTACAAACTTCTTCCATTTAGGAATGATGGAGGCCACTGTTCTCGGGGACCTTCAATGCTGCAGAATTATTTTTGTAACCTTCCCCAGATCTGTGCCTTGACACAATTCTGTCTCGGAGCTCTATGAACAACTCATTTGACCTCATTCCTTGGTTTTTGCTCTGACATGCACGATCAACTGTGAGACCTTATATAGACAGGTGCCTTTCCAAATCATGTCCAATCAATTGAATTTACCACAGGTGGCCTCAAGTTGTAGAAACACATCAAGGATGATCAATGGAAATGGGATGCACCTGAGCTTAATTTCGAGTCTCATAGCAGAAGAGTCTGAATACTTAGGTAAATAAGGTATTTCTGTTTTTGCTAAAATGTCTAAAAACCGGTTTTTGACTTTGTAATTATGAGGTGTTGTGTGTAGATTGATGAGGAAAATGTTTTATTTCATCAATTTAAAAAAAAGCTGTAATGTAATAAAATGTGGAACAAGTCAAGGGGTCTGAATCCTTTTCGAAAGGTACTGTATATATATATATATTTTTTTTAGGAACTCTATTGGGGTCTCAACTTACTATTGAGAGTAAGAATAGGAAAATACACCTGGTGAAATTTGGTTGTGCATCAGCAGTTTCTCTCTGGTTAGAGTAGGCTATGTCAGTCACTCAATTAGGCATGTCGGCTAACTATTTTTAGATTGGTAGTTAGTCTAGCCAGCTATCTATCTAAACTTGTAGTAATCATGGCCGAATACCAACCGGGCATGCAGGGCACGTGCCCAGGAGCCCTGACCTCCAGTGGGCCCCCATAGATTTTTTTTTGTCATTCTCACTCAGATATAATTAGGCATAAGTCTTTACAAAATATGTAGAATTGCAGGAAATTAGCTGTAAAACTGCAGAAATGTTCCATAGCAAAACGAATAGAATTGCATGACATTTTGTATAAAATTGCCTTATTGCAAAATGACTTAATTTATAACTGCAAAATCTTCTGTACACCCATTGCAAAATGTGTACAATTTCAGGAAATTAACTTTAAAATGTACATTTTTCTCTCATTAGAGCTGGCCCTGTCCACACTACATCTACAGCTAGATAAAATGGGGGAAAAACCTTTCTAACCAATCATGTTTGATCAATCAGTTAGACCCATTAAAAGGTATATTCACATTTTCATTGGATTTGCTTGAGTTCCATTGGATTTGCTTGAGTCAGGCCCAGAAGTGTGCAGTCAGGAGTAGCAAGTGATTTGCAGGCTGAGAAAGTAGATCACATTGTGTTTCTGTGCTGCAGTGCTATGGCAGGTCATGGGAGAACAAAGCTTCTCTATCCATAGGCTAGGGGCTTCAATTTAACCATTCACCAGATCCCATGACACCATGGTCCCCATGACACCACCATGGCGGCATTGTTGACTACAATACCTTAATGTGACCCTTGGCCTTGTTAAGCAACCCCAGGGTAGTGTGCCGACTGCAGTCTGGTCCCAGTGGGATCAACATCTTTAACCTCTCCAAACACAGGCGGAGATGTGCTCGTCTGAGAGGGGGAAGAAACAATAGAGGACTAATCTTTAGTGAAAACAATAATAGGAACAGTCCCTCTACATCCAGATGCAATTCCTGGAATTGAATGACATGATTGATTTTATACATAAATTAATTCCTTGATGAGGCCCTATTATTCCCATCCCCTCCACATCGATGGATGAATACATTCATATATTTGGACAAATTAGACATTGATCTGTTTTTTTTAGTAAAAGCAGACCCTTTATATTTTTTTCCATTTTATTGGATAGACAGGCTAATCTATTACTTAGATGGAATACATAGTCTGTGCCCAGAGCTATGAGCTGACAGGCAGGCAGACAATCTCATTTTAAGGCCAGGGCCTTTGCGCCATAAGAACTGAAAATCCTAGTGTCTTGATTTGGAAGGTCATTATTCTTACTATCAAATGTATTGAAATGTAGGTCAAGTTGGGATGTCAACTCCTGTCTGGCTAATGATGACCAACCCTTTGTAGTGCAAAGAGTCTGTTTGAGATTAAGTTTTTATCATCCAGATGCCTGGCCCTTCACTCTCTGTGATCTACATGATTCCCACACTGGCTGCTCTCAACAGATTAACACTTGTCACTGTATTTTGGGAACCGTGCCCTGACATGTGCTTTTCATTGGAAACAAAGATCAGGTCCTGTGCAATAAGCTGATTTTCAATGCACAGAAAAGCTTAGTTTATGTGGAGGGAGGCACACCGTCTAAAACAAGCAGTTCCAGTTCCAACTGTGGAAACGTATGGTTAAGAACCTGTACTGGACTACACGCCCTAATTTGCCTTGCAAAACAGACATCTTTGTTCTATGCATTATGCTTCCCCCAGAATGCTAGCATGACCACCACTGTACAAACAAGCTTGAAATGGTGAAGATATTGATCAAATAAGTGGTGTTTGAAGTCCAACCATCAAATAATAAATAAGCCAGTATTACATTTTCAAATTGTGGGTCAATATATTTAGCATATCACCAGGATATGCAAATAATATATGCAGCCTCCAGAGTATTTTGGATTATCAGCTTGAAGTTCCATTTTGAAAAGACAGCTTGCTCTAGAGATAAACTCCCCGGAAATAGCTATTTGCCACATTACTTAAAATTGTATGAAATTTGTAGAAAAACAATATTTCCATCCCTGTATTACATGTGTGCTATCAAGCCATGTATCGGTCTGCACAGTTGAATGGTTTTGTGGACACATAAGATATAAGCATAAGATATAAGACCATAAGATATAAGCACAATATCTCTTTGACTACTGAATTATCTTGTAACTCAAGTGTTTTACCCCGTGGGACACAGTTGCGTGAGCAAATCACAGTTCGGTGAGGAACGGAGTAGAGAAGAAAATGGCAGATTAATGCAAATGTGGTACTTCCAGAGATCTTCAATTGATCAATAATAACCATTAACTGTCAATGGAAATACTCGTAATGGACTCTTAACACAGAATGATGGTCACAACCCCTTCTGACTCACCTGTTTTTTTCCAGCTCATTGTGTGCTGACCTGGGTGTAAAATAAAATGGACAGGTTATAGACATAAATCAAAAAACAAGATTTTAGCAAGAGAGAAAAAAAGAGACTGGTTTGACTGTTTTTCCCCCCACATTTGACTGATGTTGGAGCCAAGTCCAATAATGAAGAAGGGATAAAAATGAAATGTTATCATGCAACTGTAACATGGGTATTTATAATAAGAGTTATGAATAATTATGACAAGATTAATTTACCTGTTGTGAATATTGTCCATTTTCTTATTCTTGAATTTCCGTGGTCTCTGATGATGCGTGCTTTGAGTTGCAGGGTATGTTGAGGCATATCCATGTTCACATTCTGGTGATGAAATATACACTAAGTATACAAAACAGTAAGAACACCTGCTCTTACCATGACATAGACTGACCAGGTGAATCCAGGTGAAAGCTATGATCCATTTTGGATGTCACTTGTTAAATCCACTTCAGTCAGTGTAGATGAAGGAGAAGAGATGGGTTAAAGAAGGATTTTTAAGCCTTCAGACAACTGAGACATTGACTGTGTATGTGTGCCATTCAGAGGTTGAATGGGCAAGACAAAAGATTAATGTGCCTTTGAACGGGGTATGTTAGTAGGTGCCAGGCGCACCGGTTTGTGTCTAGAACTGAAAAGCTGTTGGGTTTTTCAAGCTCAACAGTTTCCTGTGTGTATCAACAATAGGGGGGTACCTAATATTTGGTATACTCAGTGTATATAAGTAACACATTATACACTACAAATTATGTCATTTCCGTCAGACAAAGACTTACTTTCATGGTAGTGTTATGTTCTGTAACATTTGTGACATCAAGCTATAGTCCCAACACAACAGGGAATGCACAGACAACATGTCACATACCCCACTCCCTCCTCTTTAGATATGCTGAACATTCCAATAATCTTTCAATGTTGGCAAACAGTACTCATATACTACTGTTGATTATTGTAATATATACACTACCATTCAAAAGTTTGGGAGCACTTAGAAATGTCCTTGTTTTTGAAAGAAAAGCAAAAAATGTTGTCCATTAAAATAACATTAAATTGATCAGAAGTGGAAACGGCTGATTTTTTATGGAATATCTACATAGGCCCATTATCAGCAACCATCACTCCTGTGTTCCAATGGCACATTGTGCTAGCTAATCCAAGTTGATCATTTTAAAATGCTAATTGATCATTAGAAAACCCCTTTTAAATGATGTTAGCACAGCTGAAAACTGTTGTCCTGAATAAATAATTAACTGGCAGCTTCATTAAATAGTACCTGCAAAACACCAGTCTCAACGTCAACAGTGAAGAGGCGAGTCCGGGAAACTGGCCTTCTAGTCAGAGTGCTTCTGTTCAGTGTTTGTTCTTTTGCCCATCTTAATCTTTTATTTTTATTGGCCAGTCTGAGATATGGCTTTTTTTGCAACTCTTTTTGCAAGGCCAGCATCCCAGAGTCACCTCTTCACTGTTGACATTGAGACTGGTGTTTTTGTGAAGCTGCCAGTTGAGGACTTGTGAGGCGTCTGTTTCTCAAACTAGACACTAATGTAATTGTCGTCTTGCTCAGTTGTGCACTGGGGCCTCCCACTCCTCTTTCTATTCTGTTTAGAGCCAGTTTGCGCTGTTCTGTGAAGAGAGTGGTACACAGCATTGTATGAGATCTTCAGTTTCTTGGCAATTTCTCACATGGAAAAGCCTTAATTTCTCAGAACAAGAATAGACTAACGAGTTTCAGAAGAAAGTTCTTTGTTTCTGACCATTTTGAGCCTGTAATCAAACCCACATATGCTGATGCTCCAGATACTCAACAAGTCTAAAGAAGGCCAGTTGTAATTGCTTCTTTAATCAGTACAACCGTTTTCAGCTGTGCTAACATACTTGCAAAAGGATTTTCTAATGATCAATTAGCCTTTTAAAGTGATAAACTTGGATTAGCTAACACAATGTGCCATTGGAAAACAGGAGTGATGGTTGCTGATAATGAATGGGCATCTGTACACCTATGTAAATATTCATTTTTTAAATTTTTATCTGCCGTTTCCAGCTACAATAGTCCATTATAACATTAACAATGTCTTCAATGTATTTCAGATCAATTTGATGTTATTTTAATGGACAACTTTTTAAAATGTTCTTTCAAAAACAAGGACATTTCTAAGTGACCCCAAACGTTTGAACCGTAGTGTATGTTTGTGTGTGTGTGTATATATATATATGCCTGTAGCTTGACCCAACACTGTTGTTTACCTTCTCAACAGCTGACAAGAGGACAGTTTTAAAGCCACCTGCAATGCATTTGGGGATAAATTCCATAAAGGTTATTTTGTTTGAGCAGCAACCAGTGATGTATATATACTGTATATACACACTAGATTACCAATAGGGGGCTCTGTGTTGAAGCCACTGTTCCTCCATCTTGGCACTTCCCCACCATTAAGGCAGTTGTCCTGATGAGCCCTTCCCAGGCCCAGCAAGGTTATGCTGGCTAGCTGGCAACAGCAGCATGGTGCTAGTGGAAACTTGTCATCTGGATTTGTTCACCATCTCCAATTCCACTTGATTTTATTTAGAGTAGGATAGCTGCCTACACAAGAAATAACTTGTAATATTGATTGTTACCATCTGGATGTCACTGTGATGCAGTCTATACTGCTCAATGGGGAGAGTTTGCGCTGAAAGCCGGCAACACAACCACACTGGACACAGTGTCCATTGCTCCCGCTTGCCACAGTAAGGAGAGGGAAGCGGCCGCTAGATAGTGCAGCCAATATCAGGCCAGTGTGACAACTAAAGAAGATTTATTGTAGTGATTTTCACCGAAAATGTACAAAGTTATGGCTTTAACATTAACATTTCTGTAAAATAATCACTCTTGTAAAAACATAATTATTCTAAACACTCCCATGTCCTAACTTTTGCAGACAAGTTTAAAATTCCAGCTGAAGTTCCTATCCACAAGCATAAAATAGCTAGATGGGCAGGGCTCATCAGGACAACTGACTGAAACTGACTGAACTGAATCTGTTCATCTCCACTCATCAAACGTCATCAATTTGGGCACCAAGCATGTCAGTATAGCTTAAACATGTTTTGGAAGCTATAGAAATGCATTTATTAATGTCTACATTCGTTTTTGACACATTGTATTTTATTACAGACACCTTAAATGCATACTTTTAAATTATGTGAGCTAAGTATAATTATTTCAGATAACTAATGTTACTGTCCCCACTACAAAAAAACAAAAAATATTAAATAGATGTAATTGTGTCCTTGAAACGTTTAATTGAATTACTGTATAATTCCATTAATTCCCTATGGGGGCCTGCTACTACTGGGGAGTGCCAATATGGCCGACATGTTGTTTCAAAACCACTCAAATGCCAATAAATAGCAACGTCATAAATCCAGTTTATATACATCATTGGCAGCAACCTAGTGTTCGTGCTGCAAAGCACGTAGGCCTAAACCTATATTTACATGGTTTATTAAAAAATACCAACGAACTCTTTCTTCAAGACATAGGCCTATTCATTAATTAGGTAATGATGGAATATCACATAGTAGGCTATTACAGTACGCAATAAAATGCATATAGAAGACTAAAATGTCCATAAGCCTACAAATCCCAGAGACACATTGCAAATCGGATTTCGACGTCAAAGTTGAACCTGTGTTTGATTGGATATCTGCAAGGACTCGCAAGATGGGAACATGTGTTTAGTCCAATCAAAACGGTACATTTTGTTCCATGTGGATAGAGAGGAAGCGCAATTGACAGGAATAACGAAATTATAGGGATGGAATAATAGGGGTTCTCTATTTAGTTTTTGCACAATATGCCGAGTTTTCTCAAATAAAATTAATATTTGTAAGAGGTTTGATTTGCTTCATTTGACTTTGGTCTGAGATAAACAGGCCGCATAGGAATTAAATTGCTTTTCTTCGGCCTGCAGGCACCCACAGTTAGAAGTTGAAGGAAACCTTATGCTAAATGTTGAGTAAACTAGATTTTAAAAAAGAAAGGTGAGTGAGTTTGATAGATCGATTAGCCTATTATGTAGCCTAAATATTTTAATACGTAATTCGACGTGCTCAAAGGAAGACAGTCTATTTTACAAACACAGGGATGCCTTCACGGATACCATTAGGCTGTTTAGTTTAGACTGTCTTTAAGGAAAGGAATTAATGGAGCCATAGGCAAGTCTCATCCAAATGGAAAATGCGCAATTTAATATACATTTAAATACGGTTACCGTTCATGGAAAATGCCAGAGGGTGAGAAAGTAATTCGATGTCACGGGTTTGTTTTTGACCATGTATTGTTATTTGTAGGCTATAGGCTCTATTTCATTTAAACCAATTTGCATTGGCATAATAGGTTTCAATATTATTCACAATCAGGCAAATTGCCTCATGTTTACTGTTGCCTCTCATGTTTGCGTCTTTTGTCGCCATTTCGGTCCATTGCATTGTTGTCTGCCTTGGCCAGTCTGCGTCTGAAATCACCAGAATAGACCACATTACTTACTTCCGTTGTTCTTTTCATGGTTTTCAATGTAATTAGCTGCATCCAGCAACACCTGAACGTTTTTCATAAAAGTGTCGATTTGCTCCATTGCGGAACATTCGGAGTATATGACGTCGTTAATAGAATAACCAGACATCTCGCTAAAATCTTGTTGGTCCATGGACTCATCCGACTCCAAAACAACCTCGTTGGATTTCAACTCGCTCTGCTGTCTCATATATTTAACTATTTTATTTTATGACAACTGCCAGTGAGACTGAAGGTCCTCTTGTCCAGACTGTACTGTGCAGAGAGAGAGACTGAAATGAACTGGAGTAGATGAAATTGTGCAGTCCTTGAGCCACTTGCCCTACCTACTTGGTGGTTAATCCCTCCCACCAACGCATGCGTCGCATTCAACATTGTCAACTGTATTGAAGCGTCATAAACATATTGCTGGAAAGTAACATTAATACATGTAGCCTATGTGGTCTTAAACGCACTACATCAGTATGCTCAATATAGATAAACAATTACAACTACCGGAAATGGACTGAACAATATACTTAAAATGTTTTGCTCAAGTGATCACTCCACCTTCATGATACAAATAGTTCACATACTTTGTAACACATTATTTTATATATTTGGTTTTAGACTGGTTCAAATAATTGCTTTACTTGTCTTGTATATTGTTACCATCATTATGACTAGTATCTGTATCAAAAAAACAAACTTAAGTTACGAGGTAAAAACAAATGAGGCTGGAAGTCATTGAACGTTATCAGTTCTAAAAAATCAAGTGTGACCAAGGAGAGAGGAAATGAACCTGCTGGAAATGTCTTCTTCTACCTATCACGTCAAGTCCTCACATAAAGTGCATTGTCATCCGGCCTCAATCACTTTGATGTATTGAAATTGGATGCTGTGCAGGGCCTTGATGTGATTGGGAATGTGCCTCCAAAGTTAGAGTTTAGAGTATGAGTACACACTGTGGAAGCATTTGGGATTATATATCCCACGTGTTCCTTCCCCAAAGTTTAGGGCTCTATTCAATCACGGCTGTAAAGTTCAACTTCCGGGATGCGGGTTGAATAGAGCCCTTAGTTACTTTAGCACCCCCTGTTGCTACTTTGAGACAGTTTTAAAACATACAGTGCCTTCAGAAAGTATTCATATCCCTTGACTTATTCCACATTTTGTTGTGTTACAGCCTGAATTCAAAATGTATGAAATACTTTTTAACCCATCTACACACAATACCACATAATGACAAAGTGAAAACATGTTTTCAGACATTTTTGCAAATGCAGCCACCACCATACTAGAAAATATGAAGAGTGGTACGCAGTAATATGTTGTGTTGGATTTTCCCCGAACATAATGCTTTGTATTCACAACATAAAGTTCATTACTTTGGCAAATGTTTTGCAGTTTTACTCTAGTGCCTTATTGTAAACAGGATGCATGTTTTGGAATATTTGTATTCTGTGCAGGCTTCCTTCTTTTCACTCTGTTGTGTAGGTTAGTATTATGGAGTAACTACAATGTTGTTGATGCATCTTTAGTTTTCTCCTATCACAGCCATTAAACTCTGTAACTGTTTTAAAGTCAACATTGAAATCCCTGAGCGGTTTCATCCCTCTCCAGCATCTGAGTTAGGAAGGACACCTGTATCTTTGTAGTGACTAGGTGTATTGACACACCATCCAAAGTTTAACTTCACCATGCTCAAAGGGATATTCAATGTCTGCTTTTTTTACCCATCTACCAATAGGTCCCCTTATTTGCAAGGCATTGGAAATTCTCCCTCGTTTTTGTGGTTGAATCTGTGGTTGAAATTCACTGCTCAGCTGACGGACATTGCGTATAATTAAATGTGTGGGGTACAGAGATGAGGTAGTTGTTAAAAAATCATGTTAAACACTATTATTGCACACATAGTGAGTCCATACAATTTATTATGTGACTTTGTACTCCTGGACTTGCCAGGACTTACTCCTGGACTTGCGAATTTGTACTCCTGGACTTTGCCATAACAAAGGTATTAAATACTTATTTACTCAAGACATTTCAGCTTTTCATTTATTTATTTATTGTAAAAATCGCAAAAGACATTCCACTTTTACATTATGGGGTATTGTGTGTAGGCCAGTGACACAATCTCAATTTAATCAAATTTAAAATCTGTCTGTAGCACAACAAAATGTGGAAATAGGGTGTGAATACTTTCTGAAGAAACTGTAAACATAACATATTCTGGAGACAAGATTTATTTACCAAGTTAACATTTTGTATTGTTATGTTTGACTTCAATAGACTTGACTTCTGAAAGAGTCAACTCTAAATAAATTGTTCCATTGTGGGACCACTTCAAATGAAGTACAGAATAATATTTATTGGCCCATATATATAGGATACCATGAAATGACCATATTTCACCATCTAAAATTGAAAGCCCCAGAGCTCTACAATAAAACTTACTTTGAAATTGAATTCATTTCTAGTGGACGGTCTATTACTATTGTGCCTTTGACTGATTAAGAAGTCATTTTTTCCTTGGCAGGAAAGGAAGGGGGAGGACAGAGGGTAGAGGGGCTGGCTTTTAGGGGGCAGCCATGCGTGTGAGCCTGTGTTGTGCAACTGAGACAATGGCCGCAGATGGCTGCCCCACTGCAGAAGCAACCGTGGCTGTGGCTGTCACGGACGCCTGGGAGAGAGAACACCCTCCCACGGAGTCTATTTCAGCTGCCTGGCAAGGACTCACACACACACACACACACACACACACACACACACACACACACACACACACACACACACACACACACACACACACACACACACACACACACACACACACACACAGAGAGAGTTAGAGAAAGGGAATGAGACAGATGCTCATGTTAAAAGTGTATGAGGACTGGGTTTAGGTACGAATAGTCAAGGCCTTTTAGTATAACACGTTTTGTGTGGTACACTGAGGCTCAGCTTTTCTTTAGAAAAACTATTTCAGCTAGCACTCTAGTAGGCCTTTCCTACAGTCTGTCCCTTGCCAGGACTTGCTCGGCGCAATCCGCTGTTATTAACTATATTTGTTGACTTGCTGAGACGCATGCTCAGGGATAGTCAGCTGTGTAGTGAGGTTAACCAGGTTTAATCCGCTGTCTTTTTCTTATTGGATAGATATACACTTTGTTTTTTACCTAATTAATATGCAAATTCAAAGCACACTCATAGAGCAGAGAGGGTGAGGATTTTGTCGAGACTAGAGAATGTCCTGTCCATATTGCAGACTGGGCTAGTGGACAGACTGTCAGCTCTCTACTTTGACACAGACAACATAGAAAACTGACCCAGTGTAGGATGTGACCCCAACTGGAGTAATCTGAAAAGCTTGAGGATTACACCAGTGGCTCGGCTGTCACAGAGGAGGCAAAGTCACACGTGTGTGTCAGTCAAACCAGCAGTCCCTATGGTTACCCTCAGTAGGGAGTGTATCACATGTAATGTTCTGAACAGCAAGCTGTGTGTTCTTAAAGAGGAAGGAAAACTATAGATAATAGGCATGTGGAAATTACTAACATTGTCTCTTTCAGCGTGTACAGACATCATGTGGGTGATTTTTCTAATGCAGGTCACATTTTGAATTGCAATTGTGTCTCCTGACTAATAACAAATGCTATCACATAGTGGACAGAAATAAGTCATGCTGAACATATATAAACACAACATGCATCAATTTCAAAGATTTTACTGAGTTCCAGTTCATACAGTGTAAGGAAATCAGTCAATTGAAATAACTTCATTAGACCCTAATCTGTGGATTTCACATGATTGTGCAGGGGTCCAGCCATGGCTTGGGCTTGGAGGGCATTGATTCTAACATACTGTGACAAGAAAAAGTATTTGAACCTTTTGGAATTACCTTTTTTTCTGCATAAATTAGTCATGAAATTAGATCTGATCTTCATCCTAGTCACAACAAAAGACAAACACAGTGTTCTTAAACTAATAGCACACAAAT
Organism: Oncorhynchus tshawytscha; assembly: GCF_018296145.1. Classification (NCBI taxonomy): domain Eukaryota; kingdom Metazoa; phylum Chordata; class Actinopteri; order Salmoniformes; family Salmonidae; genus Oncorhynchus; species Oncorhynchus tshawytscha. The sequence goes on along the minus strand of NC_056434.1, from coordinate 72,794,308 downwards.
AATTGTATTTTCTTGTCTATATTGAATACATCATTTAAACATTCACAGTGTAGGTTGGAAAAAGTATGTGAACACCTAGGCTCACGACTTTTCCAAAAGCTAATTGGAGTCAGGAGTCAACTAACCTGGAGTCCAATCAATGAGACGGGATTGGAGATGTTAGTGAGAGCTGCCATGCCCTATAAAAACACTCACACAATTTGAGTTTGCTATTCACAAGAAGCATTGCCTGATGTGAACCATGCCTCGAACAAAAGAGATCTCAGAAGACCTAAGATGAAGAATTGTTGACTTGCATAAAGCTGAAAAAGGTTACAAAAGTATGTCTAAAAGCCTTGATGTTCATTCAAAAAAAATATATATATATATTTCACCTTTATTTAATCAGGTAGACTAGTTGAGAACAAGTCCTCATTTGCAACTCCGACCTGGCCAAGATAAAGCATAGCAATTCGACACATACAACAACACAGAGTTACACATGAAATAAACAAAACATAGTCAATAATACAGTAGAACAAAAGAAAACACAAAGTCTATATACAGTGAGTGCAAATGAGGTAAGATAAGGGAGTTAAGGCAATGGTGGCGAAGTATTTACAATATAGCAATTAAACACTGGAATGGTAGATGTGCAGAAGATGAATGTGCAAGTAGAGATACAGGGGTGCAAAGGAGTAAGATAAATAAATAATGTATGGGGATGAGGTAGGTAGATAGATGGGCTGTTTACAGATGGGCTATGTGCAGTGATCTGTGAGCTGCTTTGACAGCTGGTGCTTAAAGCTAGTGAGGGAGATATGAGTCTCCAGCTTCAGAGATTTTTGCAGTTTGTTCCAGTCATTGAAGGAAAGACGACCAAATGAGGAATTGGCTTTGGGGGTGACCAATGAGATATACCTGCTGGAGCGCATGCTACGAGTGGGTGCTGCTATGGTGACCAGTGAGCTGAGATAAGGCGGGGCTTTACCTAGCAGAGACTTGTAGATAACCTGTAGCCAGTGGGGTTGGCGACGAGTATGAAGCGAGGGCCAACCAACGAGAGCGTACAGGTCGCAATGGTGGGTAGTGTATGGGGCTTTGGTGACAAAATTGATGATACTGTGATAGACTGCATTCAGTTTGCTGAGTAGAGTGTTGGAGGCTATTTTATAGATGACATCACCGAAGTCAAGGATAGGTAGGATGGTCAGTTTTACGAGGGTATGTTTGGCAGCATGAGTGAAGGATGCTTTGTTGTGATATCGGAAGCCAATTCTAGATTTAATTTTGGACTGGAGATGATTAATGTGAGTCTGGAAGGAGAGTTTACAGTCTAACCAGACACCTAGGTATTTGTAGTTGTCCACGTATTCTAAGTCAGAGCCGTCCAGAGTAGTGATGCAGGTGCGGGCAGTGATCGGTTGAATAGCATGCATTTAGTTTTACTTGCATTTAAGAGCAGTTGGAGGCCACGGAAGGAGAGTTGCATTGAAGCTCGTCTGGAGGATAGTTAACACAGTGTCCAAAGAGGGGCCAGAAGTATACAGAATGGTGTCATATGCGTAGAGGTGTATCAGAGAATCACCAGCAGCAAGAGCAACATCATTGATGTATACAGAGAAGAGAGTCAGCCTGAGGATTGAACCCTGTAGCACCCCCATAGAGACTGCCAGAGGTCCGGACAACAAGCCCTCCGATTTGACAGACTGAACTCTATCAGAGAAGTAGGTGGTAAACCAGGCAAGGCAATCATTTGAGAAACCAAGGCTGTCGAGTCTGCCAATAAGAATGTGGGGATTGACAAAGCCTTGGCCAAGTCGATGAATACGGCTGCACAGTAATGTCTCTTATCGATGGCGGTTATGATGTCGTTTAGGACCTTGAGCGTGGCTGAGGTGCACCCATGACCAGCTCTGAAACCAGATTGCATAGCGGAGAAGGTACGGTGGGATTCGAAATGGTCGGTAATCTGTTTGTTAACTTGGCTTTCGAAGACCTTAGAAAGACAGGGTAGGATAGATATAGGTCTGTAGCAGTTTGGGTCTAGAGTGTCACCCCCTTCGAAGAGGTGGATGACTGCGGCAGCTTTCCAATCTTTGGGAATCTCAGACGATACGAAAGAGAGGTTGAACAGGCTAGTAATAGGGGTTGCAACAATTTTGCCAGATCATTTTAGAAAGAGAGGGTCCAGATTGTCTAGCCCGGCTGATTTGTAGTGGTCCAGACTTTGCAGCTCTTTCAGAACATCAGCTATCTGGATTTGGGTAGAGGAGAAATGTTGGGGGCTTTGGCGGGTTGCTGTAGAGGGTGCTGGGCAGTTGACCGGGGTAGGGGTAGCCAGGTGGAAAGCATGGCCAGCCATAGAGAAATGCTTATTGAAATTCTCAATTATAGTGGATTTATCGGTGGTGACAATGTTTCCTAGCCTCAGAGCAGTGGGCAGCTGGGAGGAGGTGCTCTTATTCTCCATGGATTTAGAGTGTCCCAGAACATTTTTGAGTTAGTACTACAGGATACAAATTTCTGTTTGAAAAAGCTAGCCTTAGCTTTCCTAACTGCCTGTGTATATTTGTTCCTAACTTCCCTGAAAAGTTGCATATCACGGGGGCTATTCGATGGTAATGCAGAACGCCACAGGATTTTTTTTTTGTGCTGGTCAAGGGCAGACAGGTCTGGAGGGAACCAAGTACTATATCTATTCCTAGTTCTATTTTTTTTGAATGGGGCATGCTTATTTAAGATGGTGAGGAAGGCACTTTTAAAGAATACCTAGGCATCATCTACTGACGGGATGAGGTCAATGTTATTCCAGGATACCCTGGCCAGGTCGATTAGAAAGGCCTGCTCGCAGAAGTGTTTTAGGGAGCGTTTGACAGTGATGAGGGGTGGTCGTTTGGTCGAAGACCCATTACGGATGCAGGCAATGAGGCAGTGATCGCTGAGATCTTGATTGAAAACAGCAGAGGTGTATTTGGAGGGCGAGTTAGTTAGGATGACATCTATGAGAGTGCCCGTGTTTACGGATTTGGAGTTGTACCTGGTAGGTTCATTGATAATTTGTGTGAGATTGAGGGCCGGGGTGTTAAGCATGTCCCAGTTTAGGTCACCTACTAGCACGAGCTCAGACGATAGATAGGGGGCAATCAATTCACATATGGTATCGAGGGCACAGCCGGGACCAGAGGGAGGTCTGTAGCAAGCGGCAACAGTGAGAGACTTGTTTGGAAAGGTGAATTTTTAGAAGTAGAAGCTTGAATTGTATGGGTACAGACTTGGATAGTAATACAGAACTCTGCAGGCTATATTTGCAGTAGATTGAAACACCGCCCCCTTTGGCAGTTCTATCTTGGCGGAAAATGTTATAGTTAGCGATGGAGATTTCAGGGTTTTTGGTGGTTTTCCTAAGCCAGGATTCAGACACGGCTAAAACATCCGGGTTGGCAGAGTGTGCTAAAGCAGTGAGTAAAACAAACTTAGGGAGTAGGCTTCTAATGTTAACATGCATGAAACCAAGGCTTTTACAGTTACAGAAGTCAACAAATGAGAGCACCTGGGGAGTGGGAGTGGAGCTAGGCACGACAGGACCTGGATTATCCTCTACATCACCAGAGGAACAGAGGAGAAGTAGGATAAGGGTACGGCTAAATGCTATACGAACTGGCCGTCTAGCACATTCGGAACAGAGAGTAAAAGGAGCAGGTTTCTGGGCACAGTAGCATAGATTCAAGGCATAGTGTACAGACAAAGGTATGGTAGGATGTGAGTACATTGGAGGTAAACCTAGGCATTGAGTAGTGATGAGAGAGATATAGTCTCTAGAGACAACATGGTAGGAGGTGGGACAACATGGTTGGTTAAGGCATATTGAGCAGGGCTAGATGCTCTACAGTGAAATAAGACAGTAATCACTAACCAGGACAGTAATGTACGAGGCATATTGATATTGGAGAGAGGCATGTGTAGCCAAGTGAACATATGAGTCCAGTGAGTGGTTGGGCTGACTGGGAACACGGCGATTCAGACAGTTAGCAGGCCGATGCTAACACGCTAACAGTTAGTAGGCCGGGGCTAAACAAGCTAGCAGTTAGCAGACCGGGGCTGGCATGCTAGCAGTTAGCAGACCGGGGTTGGCAAGATAGCAGTTAGCAGATTGGGTTAGCAAGCAAGCAGTTAGCAGGGGCTAGCAGTTAGCATACCGGGGCAGGCAAGCTAGCAGTTAGTAGACCGGGGCAAGCAAGTTAGCCTTTGGGGGACGTCGCGATGGGGGTAAGTCTGTGTTTGCCTCTTCGTGCGGTGACGTCGATAGACCAGTCGTGGAATTAGTAGGGTTCCAAGTAGCTCTAGGTAGCTAGCAGGCCTAGCAGGTTAGCAGAATGGGCCTTCAGCAGGCGTCGCGCCTAAGGGGCCTGTTGAAATCCTTGGGCAGATTATGTCGGTATTTCAGTCGTAGAGGATCGGCGGGGTTCCGTGCCCCGTACCGGCAGTAGAAGGTGTCCGGATATTGTAGCCCAGGAGTGATCTTCGGTGGTAGCACAGGAGCCCTGTCCGGGCTAGCTTCAGGCTAATTGGTGCTTGCTCTGGGATGGAAACGCTAGCCAGGAGTAATCACCCGGGATTGAGGTTAGCTAGTTGCGAAGATCCAGATTAAAATGTTCAGAGTTTGCAGTAGGAATCCGAGGATATGGAGAGAAATAGGTCAGTTATGCTCTGGTTTGAGTCACGTTGTTCGAACTGGCGACAGCTTTCTGAGCTAAAGGTTAGCTGATGACCGCTAGCAATGTTTTGCTAACTGATAGTTGGTAGGTAGTTAGCTGGCTAGCTTCAGTTGAGGGATTCCAGATCCGAAGTAAATAGAAATACTTTAGAAAAAAGCAGATTCACGCCACATTGGGTGAGGCGGGTTGCAGAATAGTATTTACAAGTTGAGGTTTAGGAAAATATTTTTAAAAGATATGTGAAGAAAAAGATGTAAAAAGATGTATAAGGGACACTACCGGACAAAAGACAAAGACATCTGACTGCTAAGACAAATTGTCTATAAATGGAGAAAGTTCAGCACTGTTGCTACTCTGCCTAGGAGTGGCCGTGCTGCAAAGATGACTGCAAGAGCCCAATGCAGAATGCTCAATGAGGTTAAGAAGAATCCTAGAGTGTCAGCTAAAGACTTACAGAAATCTCTGGAACATGCTAACATCTCTGTTGACGAGTCTAAGACACATAAAACACTAAACAAGGATGGTGTTCATGGGAGGACACCATGGAAGAAACCACTGCTGTCCAAAAAAACACTGCTGCACTTCTGAGGTTCGCAAAAGAGCAACTGGATGTTCCACAGTACAGATTAAACTAAAGTTGAGTTTGGAAGGAACACACAACACTATGTATGGAGAAAAAAAGGCATAGCACACCAACATCAAAACCTCATCCCAACTGTAAAGTATAGTGGAGGGAGCATCATGGTTTGGAGCTGCTTTGCTGCCTCAGGTCCTGGACAGCTTGCTATCATCGACGGAAAAATGAATTCCCAAGTTTATCAAGACATTTTGCAGGAGAATGTCAGGCTATCTGTCCACCAATTGAAGCTCAGCAGAAGATGGGTGATGCAACAGGACAACGACCCAAAACACAGAAGTAAATCAACAACAGACTGGCTTCAACAGAAGAAAATACACCTTCTGGAGTGGCCCAGTCAGAGTCCTGACCTCAACCCAATTGAGATGCTGTGGCATGACCTCCAGAGCAGTTCACACCAGACATCCCAAGAACATTGCTGAACTGCAACAGTTTTGTAAAGATGAATGGTCGAAAATTTCTCCTGACCATTGTGCCGGTCTGGTCCACAACTACAGAAAACGTTTGGTTGAGGTTATTGCTGCTAAAGGAGGGTCAACCAGTTATTAAATCCAAGGGTTCACATATTTTTTCCACCCTACACTGTGAAAGTTTACAGTGTGTTCAATAAAGACATGAACATGTATAATTGCTTGTGTGTTAATAGTGTAAGCAGACTGTGTTTGTCTATTTTGACTTAGATGAAGATCAGGTCAAATTTTATGACCAATTTATGCAGAAATCCAGGTAATTCCAAAGGGTTTGCATGCTTTTTCTTGCCACTGTACTGTCTGCTGACTGACTGTTCTCAAAACTGGTACACAAAATGAAATATTGTGTAAGTGCTCTAAGATATTGTATTTTACTTTAAAGAGTAAGATATTTCCTATCTGACCTTATTGGAACATATTGTCTATATATGACTATGTTATTACATACCGTGGTGATCATCTGATCCGAGATGCTATTTATGTCTGTAGTGAGGCATTATGCAGTTGTGCCTATTGTCTGAACACAATGGTTGTTCTTTGCCCTGAGGTCACAGCAGACGGTCACTCCACCAGGCCAGAGTGTGTCACCTGTTCCTTAAAGCATACCACCACAGACTCCTCCTCCTGTTAACACTCAGACAAAGCGGGGGTTGTTGTTCAGAAAAGTTTCAAAAGTTTGTCACCTACTTTTCCTGAATTACATTCTGAATGATTTAATCCTCCATGTTTGCCTGTCACTTATTGTGTGGTTCACTAGAGGATACAAATATGCATTTTATATAAATTCCAAATTAAACGGGATTACAAACGCTTATTTGACTACTTTAAGAATAATTTAAGCTACTGCTTAATGCAGGGAGATCTCACTCCCAATTATAGTCAATCTGTCACCTCCTGAGATGAGGGTGGTGGTATGATCCTGTCTCACACCCCTTACAGGAACACCTGTCGGATTGTAAATCACCTCTTTGTCTCCACGGCCCCTCTCCTTGGATTACCATGGCAACCTCTATTTAGGCACTACAGCAATAGACCAAATAATATAGAAAGGGCTTCACAAGCAATTATCAATCAGGAAAATGCATAGTTTTTTTGGGTGATACCATTTTCTAGCACACTGCTGTGTCTGCTTGAAAATGAAAGCCTTAAAACCTGCGGTATTGTATGTGTGTGGCTATTGCCAGGGGTATTCTACCTGGAGCCTGTTGATAGGAGGATGCAACATTATAGAATGTTCCGATATAAAAGTGTTATGTAGAACCAATATGATTGACTGTAAAGTATCTACAAATAAGAGGCAGCTTTATTCATGACATTTCCATCTGCAATATTCTGACATCTAACATCACGGAATACACCCCTGGTTGGTGTTCCCATTTGGGTTTGAAGATGGTCTCATACAGCCAGATATACACTTGAGGGGACATAACATTAAGAATATGTTCCTTAATATTGAGTTGCACCCCTTTCTGCCCTCAGAACAGCCTCAATTCGTCGGGGCATAGACTCTACAAGGTGTTGAAAGTGTTCCACAGGGATGCTGGCCCATGTTGACTCCAATGCTTTCCACAGTTGTGTCAAGTTTGCTGGATGTCCTTTAGTGGACCATTCTTGATACACACAGGAAACTGTTGAGCATCAAAAACCCAGCAGCATTGCAGTTCTTGACATAAACTGGTGCACCTGGCACCTACTATCATACCCTGTTCAAAGGCACTTAAAACTTTTATCTTGCCCATTCACCCTCTGAATGGCACACATACACAATCATGTGTCAATTGTCTCAAGGCTTAAAAATCCTCCTTTAACCCATCTCTTCTCCTTCATCTACACTGATTGAAGTGGATTTAACAAGTGACATCAATAAGGGATCATAGCTTTCACCTGGTCAGTCTGTCATGGAAAGATGTAATGTTTTCTACACTCAGTGTATGGCAATGTTTATGGCATGATTTAATGACATGAAAATGCAAAAATATATAAACAATGGACCATGGTTTAATAAAACGATCACGTAAACACACACTGTTTTTATTATATGTTGTGAAATGTCATTTCCTAAAGAATGTAATGAAATTCTATGAAGCTGCTATACAGAGCAAAAGTTATATTACAAAAGCTCAGTCCATACAAAAGCAATTCAAACAAAGGAACAAGGACAATATAAGCATTAGTAATGCAGGTTACAAACTGGGAATGGGAACACGATATACAGGGTTTATGCATCTAAACTTGTAATACTTCAACAGACCATAAACTGACAAGCATCAAAACATACTAAATAAAATGGCAGACCGTTGCAAATTGATCAACCTTCATTTCAGTATTGCATTTAAAAACAGCTTCACAAAACACAGTATTTACAAAGGAAAACCATGTTTCTCCTTTTGGATCGAAGCAAATCATTCACATTGGTTACTGGGATAAATCCAATCCTCAATTTATACCATCTCTGGATGTTTTACTTTGTCTTTAGGTTTAACTCAGGTTCAGAGAATAGCTTTTTTATAACATATTGCTATTAAGGCCACACACATTTATTTAAATATTTGTGAAAAGTAGACTCATTCTTGTTAAAATACTATAGGGACCTTAGTTTAACACCTGGTGACCTAATCAAGAGATTTTAGCCTCTTGGGGAGACAAAAAGAGGTACAATTCAGCCATAATCAGAGAGGAAGTTGTATATCTCTACTGGAAGCCTCACAACATTGTTTTTTTGCTACAATCTTGCATTTCTTCCAACAATATCAGATTTCTCAACAACAACAAAAAATATATATGTTAAGAGGGGCATCCGTTAAACATTTTATTACATTTGTATGGCCTAATCAACTTTCAAATGATCTATCAAGATATTAGTTGAGACAGTCTTTCACATACACAGCACATACATATAACATTTCCATAGCCTTATATAGGCCTAGCTATCTCATATCATTACACTTGTAATTTCGCTTTCAGTCATATGATACCCATGTGTACATATCGGTGAATGTGGTAAAACGGATTAGAGATTGTATTAATCATCATACTATCAGTCCATTTAATCACAATAACGAATAAGCAGCAACCACTAAAATAATATCACTGGCATAAATAAAAGTTGAAAAGTTTCTGCCTGGCTAAAACTGCCTTCTCTGTCTTGCATTGTTAAAAGTATTATGTATAACAAATGGATTATTAAGAACACAAATATGTACTGTAGTGTAAATCAAAATGTTAACCGAAAAATCAGAAACACAACTACAACCCATACTTTATCCTACTCATAAAAATCTACTAAAACAGCATTATTATGTCTAGGTCCAGATACAAACCAACCACACTTCTTATACATTCAATACATTCAGGGACCAGGATACAACACTCACTTGACACTGCCTCATGACATTTACATGTCTTACCTTCAACTATGGGCTACTGTACATTCAAGGATGAGCCGACTGGAAAAAGGACCTGAACACAAATACATAGCAGGCTAAATGTGGTATTTCAGTGAGTTTTTTGATTTTAAAAGAATGAGTTTCTGTAGCTATATACTATTATGTGTTTTGATTACACAATGGCGAATTGGCTATTGTACATACTGAGAACAATAAAGCTGATACACTACACATTCATCACCATGCCTACTATTCATGTGTGGAGTCCTCAGAGGAAGTAATTGAGTAATAAGAAGATCGTAATAACAGGCTTATTGTCACAGTTGCTCCCTCCCAAAAGCTAGAGATCTATTAAGATCTTAGTGACTCATACATTCCCTCTCTAAGGAACACACCTCATCCTATGATCTCATCTCATACCAAACAAGCTGACCTGGCTTTCTTCAGGTTCTCTCCATCCTAGGCCTCAGCCTTCTCCTTCTTCTTATTCTTTTTTAGGAAGGAGGGAGTGCGAAACTTTTTCTTCTTCTTTGGGGACTTGGTTTGGCTCTCAGGGGTCTTGTCTCCCCCTGATTTCTCTGTGATGGAGATTTCAACCGTTTCTGTGGTGCTGATGCTGATCTTGGATACCTTGATGTTCAGTTTCTCCTCCAGTTCTTCCATATAGTCTTTCCCATTGGGTATGATCTCTGTTAACAGGAAGAAACCAAGTCAGCGAGGAAGGGTTGGTGAACGAAGCACTTATACACTTTAAAAAAAAGAATACTCCTTTACAGGAAGAATGAAGATGACAATTTTGTCTGTAGTGCAACCTTTCCAAAACTCTATGTATTAGAACCAATTCAACGTTAAAGAGAAGGAATGCCCTGATTTAGGATTTAAGCATCTCACTGAAACTTTATTTCACACAATGGTCTTGTTCCTTTCTAATGAAATAGCCCATACCTTTGACTGGAGACATGAGTGGAGACAGGGACAGTGAGATGGTGGACTCGTCAAAAGTTGTCATCTCATCTGCATCTGTGACATCCTCAGCATCTGCAAGTTCAAAGTTCAAGGGTTATCAATAGGGCCTGGAGTTTTATCCTGACCTTGTGGCCTGGCCAGGTAAAACGTTGGGCCCTAGTCATCACTACTGTAGATAACAGAGGTGGGAATAAAATTATCTTCATCATGACAGAGTTGATATTTGTAATGAGATAGGGGAGAATCATACCATCCTGACCCAGCTGCCTTTGCTCCAAAACACTCTTATACTCTTCTAGCATTTTCTCTGTCAGCTCACTGAAGGGGTTGGGAGGAAGAGAGCGTGTCTGCTCCTCATCCTCAATGATAAAGGCCTGAGGGGAGAGAGGTACATACAAATGGGGTTAAACTTTTAACTGCTAGACATCCTGCTTAGTGTCCAATGAGCTCCACAAATTCAGTTTAACCTAAAACCATTGGTAAGGCCAATACATACCAGTGATCTCCAACCCAACTACTTCACTGAACACATAATATAAGGATGGACCAACGAAGACCCACATTAGTCTTCTGATCATGACAACTATGAAACTCACTACCATATGGGCCGTTCCACCAATTAGGTGCCTTTTTTGATTTCACCTAATTTTAACAGTCTTTCATAAAGATCACATGTTCAACTTTATAAAAAACAAGTTGGAATGGAAGCGTGTTGTGTGCAACAGGGATGGGCAATTGAATACAAAGTTCACAACAAAACAAAAACAAAAACTTCTAGCCTATGGATAACAGGGTTGACGTGTTGTGCTCGACACACTCAGTTTTCCACCACAAAACACCAGAAAATGGCCAAAAATAGTAGAAGCAGCTCATCTACTTTTACACTATGATATGACTATTAGATGTTCTTTGTTCCTTTTGAAAAAAATATTTTAAAAAGAAATAGTTTCACCATTATAAAATGAGAATTGAGTTCAGGTAACTGGGTTGACTTTATAATAAGGGACAGATGTAAATGAATCACATTAAATAAATAATAATCTTCAGAAATGACTGTCAAAGCAACAAAATAACTTGGGCTTTAGAATGATAGTAAAAACTTGGTGAAATGATGGGGTTAAAATCTTCCTAGAGGTGACACAGGGTTGACGGACATGTCAAAATGGACATGTTAAAATGCTTAATTTTGTCACTTTAGCAAGTCCCTTAGTCATAATATACATCTGATTTATTGAATTCTCCATGTGGTCTATATTAGAGGGCACTTCATTTAATATAACAGGCTTTTTATTATTTTTATTGGTGCCCAATTTCTACTTAAAATATCAAAGGGACGCAAAAGGCAAACATTTTGTGGAACGACATATATCATGTTAGGGTTGTGTGGTGTGAAGTTGATCCAAGTACTTACAGGTCCTGGTATGGTGTCCACAACGATGCCAGCTAGAAGATGGGACTTTGGTCCTGAAGTCATGTGATCACCAGTGTTCTGTTGCCTTATCTAAAAAAATATATAATAATAACAAATTTAAAATAATTGTAAGTTCTGTTTTCAAGACATTGGCATAACTCTCTGGGTAATTAGAACTATCTACTACACCCAAATGTGTCTATTAATCTGTCTATTTTTGTTCTGAAATGACTCAGTGACACCACATTTGGACTCCATCAAAATGAACAGAAAGGCTTTATGACTGATTGATCCTCTGGTCCACCCAGCTGTCATGCCAGAGGGAGACAGGTTGCACCCTATAGGTCACTGCAATCAATACAAATTTGCTTGGGAAGAGAGTTCAATAGTATGGTCAAGCTGTTGAACTTGAACATTTAACCCAGCCCAATGTCTGAACTTTCAATCAGGAACATGATTAGAAAACACAATGTTCTAGCTCACCAGGTTCCTCTTCTCCAGAACATCAGTGGGGTTTGTGTTAAGGGGAACAAACTGGTTGGGGTCTTCAATCTTTATGGGGGTGCCAGTGCCATTGCTGGTCTCTTCAGATTTCATCCACTAAAAGGAAAGATATTGGTTTAATAAAAATACATTTCAGACTGGGGCTCATTAACACATTTGATGCATTGGGTAAACTAAGAACATTTTATGTAGGAAAATGTTGGTGTTTCATACATACAGTTACAAGATTCCACAAGAGGGCAGGCTAATCCACACATTTAAAACTGCTCTGGCAACCGACAGAAAAGCCGCATATTTGAGCAAATATTTTAGCTCTGCCATAGGAACACAGACTGTCAGGTTGAAGCAATATAGATATTACTGCATGTCTACCGGTACACAAGGTAGATTGAAGAACAATGGTTTATAGCAGCTCACCATGGTCTTGGTCCTGGGGCTGCACTCTCCACTAGGTGAACTTTCAGGCACATTGACCTTCAGGTAGCTGTTGGGAGAGTTGAGCCAGCGGGTCCTCTCCCTCTTCTGTTTCTGAACCAGGACGTTAAACGGTTTTCTCTGACCCAGATCACTGTCCACCAATGGGACAGTGTAGACCGTGGCAGGAATCTCCACGTCGTTTTTGGTCCGAATCTTTTCCCTCACTATGGGGTGGTGGTATGCGTAGCCTGTCCGGTAACCCTAGCAACACATAGACATTCTTTCAGTCCACCTGCCAAAATGGACTCCATGAAAACTGCCACCTGTTACCCATCAAGTATAAAGCCTTTATACATGAATATTAATTAGGAAATGTGATTTCCAAGGAAAAGGTTTCCGCAACATAATTACGCTCAGTACCACAAGGTACAGTTAAGTGATTTGCACCTTGGCAGCATATAAAATCAATCTCCCAAACACGTTTTCGGACATTGGTCCTGCAGTTTTCCATCAAAGTTTGTAAGATCATTTCCATCTTTAACCATGTGAAACATTACACTCCATAAAAATGACTAAAGCCAGTGGTTTAAGCGGTTCGTAGAACACCCAATGTTCAGCCTCTCCAGTGAAGACCTTCTTTACATTGTTGGAACACTTTGTACAGTACATATAAACAACGCTTTCAGAAGTGCCTGATTTCAAAGGGAATAGATAAAGTCTGGCCACACAGGGGAAATGTTGTGTGGAACACATCAAAGAAAAGGGGGGTGGGGGACCGCAAACCCCAAACTCAACCATGTTGAGCGGAACCCAGGGAGTGTGTTGAGTATTCCAGTCAATCGACTCTGAAGGATTGTGTGGTCTGTGCTCTTTACTCCACACAGCATGGCCTGCCATCTGGAATCCATGATGGGGGAGGCGGGCTATGATGACACAGGGCTGTACAAGCTAACACAGCTGTAGCCTACCCAGGAAGTGGCATGTCATTAGTAGTTTCAATAGAGGATTTCTCAGAGTAGGGTGTGCTGTGCCCAGAGATTGTGTCTGTCCCTTATCATTAGTAGTGATGTTGAGATAGTAGTGTTTAAAGGGGAGAAGCCCTCTGAACATCACAGTTATCTACAGGGGATGCTAGACCCAGCATTAGCAAACAGTCTGCTAGCCGCAGGCTAAGATTGGACGTTCATCTTTGATAAACCCCCAACGGTGTGGCACTCTTTAATAGGTTATATTGGACAATAATCGTGCATTAGTTCAAGGAGCTACAGCTGGCATTCATGATCTCCCATGTTTGATTCATGGGAGATCTGGTTGGGATTATGTCGTCAATGTATTCCCACACATCCTCAGGATGGAAATGCTAAGCATTGTGGGAAAAGTCAGATAAAATAGTGAGGTCACTTACCAGGTTGTCCAACATCCTCATGAGTGACTCGAACTCTGCCTCGCCCACTTTCCACTTGACCTCGCTGTCCACGGTGACCCCAGCAGCAGCCACTCCGTGGGTCAGGGGCTTGAGCCTCTCCCTGTCCAGGAGCACCAGGTCCTCCACTCCTGCAGAGCACCGCAGAGCACTGACCTGAAAGACCACATCAAAAACACATATCATAGTTAAGACCGGGAGTTTGTCTTGACCATGTGAGAAGACCAGGTCTGGTGAATAATGAGTAAAGTCTAAAACTACAGACGTAGGATCTTAATTTGAACCAGTTTGCTACAGCAAGAAAAATGATCCTGCAGCAACAGGAAATGTGAATTATTATGTGGATAATAATTAATGGACATCTTTGTAGGAGTTGATAAAAAAAAGTGTAAGGGAAAAATCAATTCAAATTTCAAGGTGCAAATTACAAACTTCAGAAGCCTTTTTAAGCCTCAAATACACTACACGTTTTACAATTCTTGCATTGCAAGAAAGTTATCCTGCAAAAGGGTAATCAAATTAAGATCCGACATCTGTAGCTATTATAGTGAAAATATGAGGTAAAAACGCATGTCACAAGGCAACAGTAGAGTCTAGTAAAGCACAGGAATCCGAGACTGACCACATGTGGAATGACCTGCTCAATGGAAACACTATCCCAGAAACATATGATGATAAGAGAACACTATCGGTCTGACACGGTAAAGAGGCTCAGAGAGAATGCCACCGAATCGAACACTAAACTCCACCTGTTGCTCTTTGAGAACAGTGGTTTCAAAGACACATAGAGTCCTTGATTTAGCTTTGTTTTAACAGATGTCTGACTTATCACAGATGTCTCTTTCATGCAGAGAATGTAACACCATTCAATTGGAAAACGACCAACACCAAGTTTGATTCCTTTCCAAAACCAGGGACCATTTTTCTTTACATGAGGGAAACCATTCTACAAGTATAACCCAGTGATTTATATATACACACTAGGGATGCACAATATATCAGTAAGCATATCGGAATCGGCCGACATCAGCAAAAAATTCCAACACCGGCCTGATGTCTAGTTTAACAGCGATGTGCAAAACCGATGTCAAAGCTGACGTGCAAACCTATATAAAACGTAGGTAGATGACGTAATGATGCCACGAAAAATACAGCGCTACACAGCATTCCTAACCTCACCCACAATGTCTGCTGTGTGGATCTATTTTGAAGTTCAGCTTAGAACTTCAGCTTTTCAGTTTAGAACAAAAGCAGAAAAAAACTAAGCGCATACTTCCAACAACTAAACAAGTTCAAGTTGAGCAGTCATTTGAAAGAGTAAAAAAATGTCAGCGAGACAACTCAAAGGCGAAATCCATTAACGACAAGATCATGGAATTCATTGCCCTTGACAATCAATCTTTCTCTGTTGTGGATGATGTTGGCTTTCGCTGACTGGTCGAACACCTCGAGCCCCAGTACACACTACCAAGAAGGCGCTATTTTTCAGATGTAGCCCTAATGGAGTTACACAGTATTGTTGAAACACACATCCATGAGCGTCACTGCTATTAGCTTCACGACTGACATTTGAACCAGCGATGTCAGCCCCATGAGCATGCTGAGTCTGACTGCACAGTGGGTCGACAAGGATTTCGTACTGAGGAAAGCCGCTCATGGTTCTCATACCACTTCTGCCATTTCAATGGCATTTGAGAGCATGTTTGAAACTTGGAAACATGAACACACTCCTAGCTCCATTCGAACAACTTACTGGAGAAATAAGCTCATCAACTGCGTCTGCAGCAGACGTAATACCCTCTGTCATGGCATTGAAATGCCTGCTCAACAAAACTTCCAACATATCGTGGGGTTAAACTTGCAAAAGTACTCTACTAGAGGCTGTGTACAAGCGATTCGGTGGCATTCTCTCTGAGCCTCTTTACTGTGTCACCACTATGCTCGATGCTAGGTACAAGGACCGCTTCTTCGATGCAGACAAGAAACAGGGTTTACGTGTTTGTATGCTACAAACACAGCTGGACAAGATGGAAACGGACACGGTGACAGTGCGCACCGAGGAAGAGAGGCCATGGACAAACAGAGCTGAAACTTCTCTGCTTGACGCCTGATGAAATACTGGTTGAGAATGAAACGACTAAACAAATGAGCAACGAAACAGCCCAGCAAGTAAGTGAAAGAAATCGGTTTTGATGATGTTTTACTGGTAATGGGGACATACGTAAATGCCAACAAAATTACTTTTTGGTCAGTGTGGTGTGTGTGTGTGTTTCAACTATTTAACTGTACTAGAATGCTTAGAAGGCAGCTAAAATGTTAAATATCGGTTACCGGCTTTGTTTTTTTTGGCGAGGAAAATATAGGATATCGGTATCGGACAAAAATGTAATATCGGTGCATCCCTACTAAGGGCCCTGGGACTAAACACCTCACTCTGCAACTGGATCCTGGACTTCCTGACGGGCCTCCCCCAGGTAGTAAGGGTAGGCAACAGCACATCTTCCGCTCTGATTTTCAACACGGGGGCCCCTCAGGTGTGCGTGCTTAGTCCCCCTAGCAGTGGGGTGCTAGGACAACAACCCCTCCCTCAATGTGAGCAAGACAAAGAAGCGGATTGTGGACTACAGGGAACGGAGGGCCAAACATGCCCCCCTTCACATCAACGGGGCTGTAGTGGAGCGGGCCAAGAATTTCAAGTTCCTTGGTATCCTCATCACCAACACCCTAACTTTTTGGTCAGTGTGTGTTTCAACTATTCAACTTAACTAGAAGGCTTAAAATATTTAATATCGGTTATCGGTATCAGGTTTTTTGGCAAGGAAAATATTGGATATTGGTACATACCTAATATACACTATATATACACCGTATGTGGACACCCCTTTAAATGAGTGGATTCAGATATTTCAGCCACAGCCGTTGCGGACAGGTGTATAAAAATCGAGCCCACAGCCACGCAATCTCCATAGACAAACATTGGCAGTAGAATGGCCTTACTGAAGAGCTCAGTGACTTTCAACATTGCACCATCATAGGATGCCACCTTTTCAAGTCAGTTCGTCAAACTTCTGCCCTGGTCAACTGTATGTCCTGTTAAATGTGAAGTGGAAATGTCTAGGAGCAACAACAGCTCAGCTGCAAAGTGGTAGGCCACACAAGCTCACAGAATGGGACCACTGAGTACTGAAGCACGCAGCACATAAAAATTGTCCATCCTAGGTTGCAACACTCACTACCGAAACACTAAATTCGAAACGGCATCTGGAAGCAACGTAAGCACAATAACTGCTCGTCGGGAGCTTCATGAAATAGGTTTCCATGGCTGAGCAGCCACACACAAGCCTAAGATCACCATGCGCAATGCCAAGCGTCGCCTCGAGTGGTGTACAGCTCGCCGCCATTGGACTCTGGAGCCGTGGAAGTGCGTTCTCTGGAGTGATGAGTCACGCGTCACCATCTGGCAGTCCGACAGACAAATTCGGGTTTGGCGGATGCCAGGAGAACACTACCTGCACGAATGCATAGTGCCAACAGTAAAGTTTGGAGGAGGAGGAATAATGGTCTTGGGCTATTTTTCAAGGTTCAGGCTAGGCCCCATAGTTCCAGTGAAGGGAAATATTACTGCTAGAGCATACAATGACATTCTAGATGATTCTGTGCTTCCAACTTCATGGCAACAGTTTGGGAAAGGCCCTTTCCTGTTTCAGCATGGCAATGCCCCAAAGTGAGGTCCATACATAAATGGTTTGTCGAGATCTGTGTGGAAGAACTTGACTGGCCTGCAGAGCCCTGACCTCAACCCCATCGAACACCTTCGGGATGAATTGGAAGGCCGACTGCGAGCCAGGCCTAATCACGCAACATCAGTGCCTGACCTCACTAATGCTCTTGTGGCTGAATGGAAGCAAGTCCCCGCAGCGTTGTTCCAACATCTAGTGGAAAGCCTTCCCAGAAGAGTAGAGGCTGTTATAACAGCAATGGGGGGGACCAACTCCATACTAATGCCAATGATTTTGGAATGAGATGTTTGACAAGCAATGTGTCCACATACTTTTGGTCATGTAGTGTAAAAGTAGTTATTCATTTAATACATTCTGATGTGTTTAGACCACACAGGTTAAGGGAAGCAAAATAACACATATATTCTGTATATTGGATCGCAACACACCCTCATCGAATTTACATGATAAGAACACAGAAATAGCAGTGAACTAACTATTTCATGACCTATACAATGATGTGGTAGAACAAGTGTGGCTGATGAATTCAAGTGTTACCTGGACTTCACAAGCCTGCTGTGAGTGGTAAATGTAGTGGAAAGCCTCCTCTATGGTTTCCCCCAGAGCAACCAGGCCATGGTTCCTCAGAACAAGCACCTGCAAAAAGATGAAGCGCGGTATAACAACAAGTTCAAAAGGTGAAATGAATAAGTGAATACAAATACATAAAAATAAAAAAATCGAAGTGAAAACAACTTCCAGTAACAATTACATTTAGAATGCTCTTATACCTGTGTAAAAAAAACAATTACTACAGTAACAAAACAGATTAAATGGCAGGCAGTCTAATCTCCATGGTGATGGAATTCTGTGTGTTCTGTTTCTATGTATGGCACACACTACAATACCTGTTGGTGTTGTTAAGGAAACCAATAGTTACCTTGGCAGTGGGCCCTAGGGCTTTCTGGAACTCCACCTTCTCGTCTTGATCATCCAAAAAGCCTTGGTAACTGAAGTATGCAACATCGCCCAGAACCAGAGCCTCTTGGGAAATTGGCAAGATGCCACATTTCATTGAGGACACCTGTGAATTCAGGATAAAAGCAACCGTGACAATGCTGCGTCAACAACAACTACCTAAAAGGCACCTTTTATTTTATTTCCGGCTGGTAAAATATCAGACATATTGCATGAACCATAAGAGACGACCTCAAAAGGCAACAGTACTAATACATTAGGTGTATTTACAGTACAAACAATAATGAAACCAAGAGGTTTCTTTTAATTATAAACTGAGTGGTTCGAGCCCTGAATATTGATTGGCAGACAGCCGTGGAAAATCAGACCGTATAACACGGGTATGACAAAACATTTATTTTTACTGCTCTTGGCAACCAGTTTATAATAGCAATAAGGCCCCTTGGGGGTTGTGATATATGGCTAATATATCACGGCTAAAGGCTGTGTCCAAGCACTCCGCGTTGTGGCATGCATAAGAACAGCCCTTAGCCCTGGTATACTGGCCATATACCACACCCCCTCGGGCCTTATTGGTTAACTCAGTCATTGAGTATCATGGCCAGGTGACATGGCCACTCACTGAGTTTTAGTTGAGTGTACTCACTGCAGCGGTGGCAGAGGTGTGGATGTGTATGATACACCTGATGTCAGGGCGCATGGAATAGATAGCAGAGTGAGGGCTGAAGCCAAAGTGGTCCACCTCCAGGTAGGTGGATCCCTGGTCGACAACATCACCAATCATGTTCACTTTCACCTGGAAACAGACCAGGACACTATCAGTAGGGCTACCATGGCAACCAGATACTGAGTCGGATACAAAGCCGCACAACTGTATTGGGAATTATTCCAACTCACTGTAGGCCGTCATTGTATATAAGATTGTTCTTAACTGACTTGCCTACTAGTTCAATAAAAACATTTCAGACTGTGCTACCATATTGCTGCACTATTAAAATAGATTCATTATTCCACTCTTGTTTTTTCTTATTGGAATTAAACTATATTCCGTTGTTATTATGATGACACTAAGAGGATTACAAGTAATCTAGTTATCATTCTATTGGGACTTAGCGCTCCATCAATACTGTAACTATTGGCAACTACATGCTGAAAAACATCCATTCAACAAAACTGTAATTTCTCCTTGACCCCTTGGTGAAGTAGAGTGAGGCGTGTCTCAGCATACCCAGAGGCTGTCTGGGTGGCTGGTTATTGATTATGTGGCCATGTCGATAGTCTGAACACATATTCTGCATGATTTACATCTCAATGGGGTTTTCTAGATACTGTTGATAACGATAGTGTTGTTCACCCACTGGAGAAAAGCACAAACGGTTATTTTCTATGGTAGTTCTAAG
>NC_056434.1:72170169-72174200 GCF_018296145.1 Oncorhynchus tshawytscha | reverse complement strand
AACAATGCAATAATCTGAGTACAGCTTTCAGACAACAAAGCAGCCAAAAAGATATCCGGCATATTGGGTAGTCCACATTAGTCATAAATAGCATTATAAATACTCACTTACCTTTGATCTTCGTCAGAATGCACTACCAGGAATCACAGCTCCACAATAAATGTTTGTTTTGTTCGATAATGTCCATCTTTATGTCGAAATAGATTCGTTTGGTAAACAAATCCAAAAAAGCTTGTTCAGGTCCCGTCAAAAGAAAAGTCAAAAGTTCTGTTACAGCCCGTAGAAACTTGTCAAACTAAGTATAGAATCAACTTTAAGGTGTTTTTAACATAAATCATCAAGTTTCCAAGCGGAGAATTCCATTGTCTGTAGAAAAGCAATGGAACGAGCTAACTCGTGACTGTGCCTCGGAGCCTGTGGCAACCTGCCAGACACCTGGCTCAAACAGCCCCTATGAGCCCCCACTTCACAGTAGAATCCTCAACAAAGTTCTAAAGACTGTTGACATCTAGTGGAAGCCTTAGGAAGTGCAACATAACCAATATCCCACTGTATCTACAATAGGGGCTGAGTAAAAAAAAAAATACAAGTCTCAGATTTCCCACTTGCTGGTTGGATTTTTCTCAGGTTTTCGTCTGCCATATGAGTTATGTTATACTCACAGACATCATTCAAACAGTTTTAGAAACTTCAGAGTATTTTCTATCCAATACTACTAATAATATGCATATATTTGCCTGCTACTCTGTCCCAAATGCTGTTTACTCTGGGCACCTTATTCATCCAAGCTACTCAATACTGTCACCAAGAAGTTAAGAGCAGTTAGAGGCCACGGAAGGAGTGTTGTGTGGCGTTGAAGCTCGTTTGGAGGTTTGTGTCCAAAGAAGGGCCAGATGTATACAGAATGGTGTCGTCTGCGTAGAGGTGTATCAGAGAATCACCAGCAGCAAGAGCGACATCATTGATATATATACAGAGAAAATAGTCAGCCTGAGAATTGAACCCTGTGGCACACCCATAGAGACTGCAAGAGGTCCGGACAACAGGCCCTCTGATTTGACACACTGAACTCTATCTGAGAAGTAGTTGGTGAACAGGCGAGGCAGTCAATTGAGAAGCCAAGGCTATTGAGTCTGCCAATTTAAGAATGCGGTGATTGACAGAGTCGAAAGCCTTGGCCAGGTCGATGAAGATGGCTGCACAGTACTGTGTTTTATCGATGGCGGTTATGATATCGTTTAGGACCTTGTGCCTGGCTGAGGTGCACGCATGACCAGCTCGGAAACCAGATTGCAAAGTGGAGAAGGTACGGTGGGATTCGAAATGGTCGGTGATCTGTTTATTAACTTGGCTTTCAGAAAAAAAAGATTTTAGAAAGGCAGGGCAGGATGGATAAAGTTCTTTCACAGTTTGGGTCTATAGTCATGGCCAAAAGTTTTGAGAATGACACAAATATTAATTTTCACAAAGTCTGCTGCTTCAGTTTGTATGATGGCAATTTGCATATACTCCAGAATGTTATGAAGAGTTATCAGATGAATTGCAATTAATTGCAAAGTCCCTCTTTGCCATGAAAATGAACTGAATCCCTCAAAAGATTTCCACTGCATTTCAGCCCTGCCACAAAAGACCAGCTGACATGTCAGTGATTTTCTTGTTAACACAGGTGTGAGTGTTGATGAGGAGGCTGGAGATCACTCTGTCATGCTGATTGAGTTTGAATAACAGACTGGAAGCTTCGAAAGCTTCCTCTGTCATCCATGGTTACCTGCAAGGAAACACGTACCATCATCATTGCTTTGCACAAAAGGGCTTCACAGGCAAGGATATTGCTGCCAGTAAGATTGCACCTAAATCAACCATTTATCAGATCATCAAGAACTTCAAGGAGAGCGGTTCAATTGTTGTGAAGACTTAAGGGCACCCAAGAAAGTTCAGCAAGCGTCAGGACCGTCTCCTAAAGTTGATTCAGCTGCGGGATCGGGGCACCACCAGTACAGAGCTTACTCGGGAATGGAAGCAGGCAGGTGTGAGTGCATCTGCACAGTGAGGAGTCAGTGTCACTGTAAAAGAAAATGTTCAGTTAGAATAGTTTCACATATGAGCCCTGTATCAACAGGTATAATAAACAGATATATATAGAGAGTACAGGGAACATAAGGTTGAATATATTATTATGAACTGCTAGATCTACTGTCTCTTTTATATTATGTTTTATATTATGACAGACCAGCTAGATCTACTGTCTTTATTATAACAGACCAGCTGTATCTACTGTCTCCATTTCACTTTGGCAATTGTTGTGGGCCTGCCCTCCCCTCAACAGCCTCAAATAGGCTATTTCATGTGGGTTGGGGTGGGGCGGCAGACACACACATCTCACATTTCATGACATTACATGTTTATATATTGCTTCTAAAATAAATAAAAATCACAAATAATATTTTATATGATTAATTTCAAACAAGGGCATTAGCATGATAAGAACTTACCAGTCCAAAACGATGTCCTCTCCCGTTCAAAAATATTCCTCCACAATCGCTAAATGAATCGTCCAACAACAATCTCTCTCATTTTCCCAATCAATTTATTCTAAAATTGTGTGTACATCTGTATATCTAGACTTAGATTTAGTTTTCCCTGACTTAGTCGCCATAATGATTGATATATAAACAGCTGAATCTGCGTGTTTACCAAACAATGCAGTGCGTAATACAGTGGGGGCAAAAAAGTATTTAGTCAGCCACCAATTGTGCAAGTTCTCCCACTTAAAAGATGAGAGAGGCCTGTAATTTTCATCATAGGTACACTTCAACTATGACAGACAAAATGAGGAAAACAAATCTAGAAAATCACATTGTAGGATTTTAATTAATTTATTTGAAAATTATGGTGGAAAATAAGTATTTGGTCACCTACAAACAAGCAAGATTTCTGGCTCTCACAGACATGTAACTTCTTCTTTAAGAGACTCCTCTGTCCTCCACTCGTTACCTATATTAATGGCACCTGTTTGAACTTGTTATCAGTATAAAAGACACCTGTCCACAACCTCAAACAGTCACACTCCAAACTCCACTATGGCCAAGACCAAAGAGCTGTCAAAGGACACCAGAAACAACATTGTAGACCTGCACCAGGCTGGGAAGACTGAATCTGCAATAGGTAAGCAGCTTGGTTTGAAGAAATCAACTGTGGGAGCAATTATTAGTAAATGGAAGACATACAAGACCACTGATAATCTCCTCGATCTGGGGCCCCACGCAAGATCTCACCCTGTGGGGTCAAAATGATCACAAGAACGGTGAGCAAAAATCCCAGAACCACACTGGGGGACCTAGTGAATGACCTGCAGAGAGCTGGGACCAAAGTAACAAAGCCTACCATCAGTAACACACTACGCCGCCAGGGACTCAAATCCTGCAGTGCCAGACGTGTCCCCATGTTTAAGCCAGTACATGTCCAGGCCCGTCTGAAGTTTGCTAGAGAGCATGTGGATGATCCAGAAGAAGATTGGGAGAATGACATATGGTCAGATGAAACCAAAATATAACTTTTTGGTAAAAACTCAACTCGTCATGTTTGGAGGACAAAGAATGCTGAGTTGCATCCAAAGAACACCATACCTACTGTGAAGCATGGGGGTGGAAACATCATGCTTTGGGACTGTTTTTCTGCAAAGGGACCAGGACGACTGATCCGTTTAAAGGAAAGAATGAATGGGGCCATGTATCGTGAGATTTTGAGTGAAAACCTCCTTCCATCAGCAAGGGCATTGAAGATGAAATGTGGCTGGGTCTTTCAGCGTGACAATGATCCCAAACACACCGCCCGGGCAACAAAGGAGTGGCTTCGTAAGAAGCATTTCAAGGTCCTGGAGTGTCCTAGCCAGTCTCCAGATCTCAACCCCCATAGAAAATCTTTGGAGGGAGTTGAAAGTCCAAATACTTATTTTCCACCATAATTTGCAAATAAATTCATAAAAAATCCTACAATGTGATTTTCTTCCATCATTTTGTCTGTCATAGTTG
>NC_056434.1:70603659-70606159 GCF_018296145.1 Oncorhynchus tshawytscha | reverse complement strand
TCTACTCGTAATCCAGCAGAGAGAGTGACATAACCCTGGGACTAGTCTACTCGTAATGCAGCAGAGAGAGTGACATAACCCTGGGGCTAGTCTACTCGTAATGCAGCAGAGAGAGTGACATAACCCTGGGGCTAGTCTACTCGTAATGCAGCAGAGAGAGTGACATAACCCTGGGGCTAGTCTACTCGTAATGCAGCAGAGAGAGTGACATAACCCTGGGGCTAGTCTACTCGTAATGCAGCAGAGAGAGTGACATAACCCTGGGGCTAGTCTACTCGTAATCCAGCAGAGAGAGTGACATAACCCTGGGACTAGTCTACTCGTAATGCAGCAGAGAGAGTGACATAACCCTGGGGCTAGTCTACTCGTAATGCAGCAGAGAGAGTGACATAACCCTGGGACTAGTCTACTCGTAATCCAGCAGAGAGAGTGACATAACCCTGGGGCTAGTCTACTCGTAATGCAGCAGAGAGAGTGAAAGAGAAAGAAATACATGCAGAGAAATTGAGGGAAGGAGATGGATATTTACAGATGGACAGAAATATCCAGTTAGCTCCCAGACCAACAGAAGACTCCCACCATCCCAAGAAAATAAATGATAGTTCCACCGTATACCCATACATCACTGTGGAACCAAATTAAGCAGTAATTTAGAGTTCAATTCAAATCAGAGACAAATTTAGATCCTCTCAACAAATGGAAAGTCTGCAATGCATTTGTCATCACCATTAGCATGGAAATGACTTTCCATCCGCCCTATTGTGTAGATTGGAGACGAGCTAATACATTTCCCCCAGCATAACTCAATTGACGCAGGTTCGCAGTTGATGACATTAGCTGTTTTATGGGCAAAAGGAAGGAGCTGCTATTGAATTTACTCTCAGCCCCAAAACCGAGCCCGGCAAATGTATTTATTGGAATTCCGCAAATAATGCATTTTTTGAAATTGCCAATTTGATCTGCCTAAGATGTGGGTGGGGGGTGTATGTGCTTTATTCCTCCATATACTGTAATGTAAAGTTGTGTATGGAGGCAATTCAAGGTCTAATCAATTTGCTTGATGACTATCGCCTCTTCAACCCAAATAGGATTTGATAGGTCACTTTAATGGAGTCTCTGTTGTCAATCTAGCGACCACAGATTTTCTCAACCTTTTCTCTCGACTTTGTCATCCCCCTTGTCAATAACGAGACACACAAACACACACACACAGTGAAAATTAAGGCAATTATCCCAATCCCGAATGACCCATCTGCCACTGTAAAGGAATCGATTGCTAGGATGCTCATTGGCAGAATGTCTATCAAGCACCTCTTAAAATGTACTTATCAAAGCACTTACACACCCACACACTACATACTGAATGAAATCAAATTCTATTCATACCTGTCCTCTATCACTGCCAGGCTTTGTCAAAAACCTAACAGTGTCAGTCTGAAAAACACATTCACGAACAGCATCACATAATTACTGCAGTACCAGTTTGTTGTTTGTGAGGACATGAAAACACTTACAGCAACCAAACAAGCTGGTGTTAGGCTAACCTTGAGTCTCTGCCAATATCTGTCCTGATTTACATAACACAAGTGAGCTTCCCTCTGAACGCAGTGTGCTGTAAACTAGTTTTTCCGCTCTGCAATGTGTGAGAGAGAGAGAGAGAGAGAGAGAGAGAGAGAGAGAGAGAGAGAGAGAGAGAGAGAGAGAGAGAGAGAGAGAGAGAGAGAGAGAGAGAGAGAGAGAGAGAGAGAGAGAGAGAGAGAGAGAGAGACAGAGAGAGAGACAGAGAGAGAGAGAGAGAGAGAGAGAGAGAGAGAGAGAGAGAGAGAGAGACAGAGAGAGAGAGAGAGAGAGAGAGAGAGAGACAGAGAGAGAGAGAGACAGAGAGAGACAGAGAGAGAGAGAGCAGTCAAAAATGCTGATTATATTTATGGCTTCAAACATTTAGTTAGAGAGAGCAGAGAGAGAGAGAGTGTGTGCATGACAGAGTGTAGTACATGCTTGTACTAAAGTGTGTGTGTTGTGTGGTGTGTGTGTGTTGTGTTGTGTGTGTGTGTGAAAGAGTGTGTGTGTGTGTGTGTGTGTGTGTGTGTGTGTGTGTGTGTGTGTGTGTGTGTGTGTGTGTGTGTGTGTGTGTGTGTGTGTGTGTGTGTGTGTGGGTGTGTGTGTGTGTGTGGGTGTGTGTGTGTGTGTGTATGTGGTCAACGCTTTCTAATGACATCCCACAGTGGTGCCAAACGGAACTTCATTCCTCTGTATAAGTAATGAAGGGCTGTGATTGAGACGGACATTTCAATAGACTGCCTTGTCCTGTGTAGGACCCACTGATGTGTGTGAAATGAATGCATTAAGAGGGCCCAGAACTCAGGGCTTTAGTCTGATGTGGGTGTTGACTGTTCCACATGCTGTAACAGTGTAATCCGTTATTGCGACACTTAGTCGTTAACCATGCAGAGGAGGGACAGCGTGAGCAATTGGATGACTCACCCACCGCTACACAACA